>NC_141149.1:81312249-81589749 GCF_053477565.2 Lygodium microphyllum
ATACATATGAAAACCATTTCCATATTTTGATGAGTTGGTCTCTCTCATGAATACTGAAGAGATCAATATGCAGGGTGACTCGTCTAAAACAAATGGTGAACAGGTCCAAGCATTTTACTCAAGTTGAGGAAGGGGACATGGTATATCCTCTTTGAGAGGCCATGGTATGGGATGTGCTGGAAATAACCAACAAAACAGGTTCAATCAATAATTTGGTGAAATGCAGGTTTCAAGAGGCCGAGAAAACTTTAAAGGCAGGGGGAGCTTTAGAGGAAGAGGTGGATAGTAGAATAGAGGTTTTAGAAATTGTTCTTTTGTTTGCCATTATTATGGCAAAATAGGTCATATTGCAGCCCATTGTTATGCTAAGAAAGATGATATTCATAGTGGTAAACAACAGCAAGGAAACTATGCATCTGTTTGTTATATAGCATCTGATGAATGTAGTTACAGGAAAGGGGACACATGATGATTTATGGATGTTGATTCAGGTGCATCTAATCATATGACCAGTCCTGTTGAATGGTTTGGAGAGATGCAAGACTTACAAAATCCAGGTTATGTGCAGAGGGGTGATGATTCATGCCACCCGATTTCACACATTGGAAAGGTTCCCTTGTCCTTATATGATGGCCACACAAAGAGTCTGATAGATATATTACATGTGCCATAAATCACAAAGAATCTAGTGTTTGTTGGCCAAATGGTAGAGCAGGGGTTGCAGGTCCGATTCAATGCAAAAAGGTTGTTTGGTAAAAGAATTTAATGATAAGTGCAGGTTGGTTGCAAAAGGAAGTATAGTTGGCCACATGTTAACTTTAGATGTTGCAATTCCTACAATGGATGCTACTAATAGTGACATTTGCTTTACTTCTTCTTATTAAGATTTCCTATAAAAACAAATCTTTCATTGGTTCACTCTGATACCAACTGTAACGTGTCCATCTCTTCCCTTTTAGGACATGTCTTAGCAGTCCATCGGAAAGAGAGTCTAGAAAGCTATGCCCAGAACTCCTATGGAATGTTACGGGGTTTGAGATCTAGGACTTCCTATGACTGCTACGTAGCAGAAGTAATCGGGCCATTCCCACTTAGGACCAATGGTCATTTCCTAAATGGCATCTAGTGTCGAACCCCAAGCGAACTACTTTATGCAGAAACGCCAGAGACAAAGCGAATTCACGCTGCACTTGGTTCAAGGAGAATGGAAAACAAGAGGGATGCAAGGCTCGCCCTCTCTTCCATAAGGCATAGTCCCATTCCGTTCCCCTAAAACAACATAAACCGGGATTATTGTAACCTAGACTCTAGGTTAGCGCCCTTGCTATTCATTTCCTTTGAGAAGATCTCATTGCTGTCCATTATGATTGAGAAAAGTTTCCGACCAACCGGACCATCCATCCATAGGACGGATCCATGGCCACATCCACCGCACTTTTCTCAAGGTTACTTTAGTTGTCTAATTACCTACCACATTTAGTTGGACATGCATCAAGCAGCTTACTTAAGTAGCCCGTGGTTCCTTCACATCATCTTAGCACTTGACATAGAAAAGCAGTGTCAAACAAGTTGCTTTTCAACAGGTTATCATATTTATCTTTGGAATACATTCATAAAGTCCAGCCCACAGGCTTATCTATAATCCGCCCGAAAGGCAATCCATAATCTGCCCGAAGGCTATCTAGTAATCCACAGGGATCACTAATCCAAGATTCTGCCCGTAGACTAGTATGCGAGCCTCAAGATCCAATCTTGAGTCACGTTGGCCTCTTGTGCAAGGCCGGGAAGGCGAGGGATTTACGGTCAGAGCCCCCCTGGCACCGAAGTGGCCTCTTGCTCCAAGTAGCGCCCAACAAAGAGACCTCACGTGGCGGGTTTGGTCTACGTTCCCGGCACGGCTAACAACCCCCTTGGCTAGGGTGAGGCAGACAGTCAAGGGTAACTGAAGCTGCCTCTCCCTTCAGGCCTTCAACCTGAAGCATTAAATATATTTCCATCCTTTAGGTCCTTGAGCAAACAATGCAAACAGTGCTTTCTAAACTGTTACAAGCACAATCAATTCCAGTGGTCGTTTATTTGACCAACTGCTAAGGAGTGAATTCTCCTCTTCGAATGCATCCAGCATTTGATCTGGGATCAATTGCAACTTGGCAAGATCCCCAAGGGTTTGTTTGTTCTCCCTTTTGTCCTTGGGTTAGGGTCATACCCTATTAACCCAACTTAAGCAATACCTTAGGTTTTATTAATAGTAAATCATGGTGACTATATTGCTTCAAATTATTGATTGGTCCTTTGCTTTCAAGCAAATACCTAGTTTCTCTTAACTTGGCAATTTTTCCCAATAAGAAAGGTGATATAATAGGATGACTACTCATCCTCTTGCAAGTTAAACTTGTGGAAGAATATGCCAATCTCATTCCAAGGAATTGGCAATTCTCTTGTGATCAAACCACAAGATCATGCGACATTGCAACTTGTTGCACAAGTGTCGAATCTATTCCATCGGATTATTTCACCCATCAAATGGCGTCTTCTGGTCACGGAATCATGATTAGATAAGAATCTGGGTTTCGGTTGTCTTCTTATCCAACCCATTCCCAATTGCACTAGGCCGTTCGGTCCTAAGGGTTCCAACTCAATCCGAGTTTCAACATTTGATCGAGTGATCCTTAGGATAGAAACCCTAGATCATTTTCTTGCAAGCGCATCCAATTGTCCCTACATTCCGTGAATGTGGGTAGGACCTTTGGGTATGAGGGTTTCGACTTGGCAAGAAGTGCGAAACTAGGTCAAGTCCTTAACATGCTAGGCCCTAGTTAGCACTTGGAGTATATTGTAACGATTGAACCATCCTATGCGAATCCTTTGTGGTTTAGGTGTTTTAGGTAATCCAGTTTACTTGTCTTGTGACAAGGATGAACCAATCCTAGGGATGTTAATTTGATCAAAAAGGGAAAACTAGTTGCATTACGTCACAATTTACGTAAGCACGCGATTCATTGTCTCTATGTACAACTAGATTCACAATCCTGAACTTTTCTTGTTAAGAACAAACCACATGTTAAATTACGGCATAATTTCCATTGATCCTCCTAGGGCTTGCATTCACGAATCATGCCACTAAGCTTTTAAGATTTTACGCTTAAATGAAACATGCAGCCTTTCCCTAAGTGTACCCTTGATGATGAATGAAATTCGTGTTTACGCCAAACATGCAACATGCAACCTTTTCCTAACTACTACGTAGTTAACTGAGATTCATGCCAATTGAAGCTAGAATTAACCTATTTCATGCAGCCCTTAGAATCTTTTCCATGCTTTGCAATTTCCTACGATTGATAATGACTTTCTTAATGAATCATTACGAAGAAGATTTGTCTAAAAATGCGACATGCGATTTAATCTTTCCATGCATAATTGAAGGTGTACTACAATAATTTTGACTTTGTAATGATAGTCATTAGTTATTCTAGACTCGTCACTTTGCAATGCACAAAAGGAAACTTGCTAATAAGGTACTAAAATGCATAGACACCTTATGTTCTTTTCGTTCATTCCATTGAAAGTACAAATGACCAACTTCATATCATGAGTTACTTCTAGTCAATTTCAAATAGCCAATTTATTTCAATCGCATTTAGCTAGGTGGATTTGACAAGCATAAGTGCATCCTAATTCCATGAAATAACCATGCATAATTGCAATAATTCTACATAAATCAAAAATAGGAAGAAAACCTGGACTTGTGGGCTCGGTGAAATATCCACATGAATACTAGGAGATGATCCTCGTGCAAGTGCGCCTTGTGACTTTTTAGGGGCCATCGTAGACGTGATATCGTCTTTTGCTTTGCCTTCGCAGCTTGCGGCCTTAAGATCTTTGCCCGTCTCCCTCGTACACATAGATCCCCTTTGAAGTTCGGGCCTTCTTTCTTCCGGAAAAAGAGGGGGTTCGTGAAAGGGTTCTTGTGAACGAGCCTTGCAGAAATGGAGGCTTGAGAGTTCTTTTTCTTCTTCTCTTAAAATTCCGGGGGCTAGGAATGGTTTTATGGGGGCCTTGCGGGAAAGGGTGGCCTATGAACTTCTTCTTCCTCTCATAAAAATCCCGAGGGAAAAGATCTAGTGGGAAGGGGGTTTAAGGAAGCCCCTCTTCTTCTCTTCAAAGACTCGGGAGTAGGGATGGGCTTGTGGGTGATTGGTGGGAAGGGCCTTTATAGGCTTCCTCTCTTCCTCTTCAAAATTGCGGGCTAGGGATGATTGGTGGAAAGGGGCTTCGTAGCTTGCTCTTCTTCAAAGTCCCGGGATGGGCTTATTGAGTGATTGGGGGCTTAGGGAAGTCCCCTTAGAAGCTTCCTAAAGAAGCTTCTATGAAGCTTCCTAAAGAAGCTTCTATGAAGCTTCTAAAGCATGCAGACGTGGAAAGAAGACGAGGATAAAATGACGTGGAAGAGGATGAGGACAATTCATAAGGTCTTGGTGGCGATCGTGAGCTCAATGACAGCAGGCAGTGTCAACGGCAGCAACCCGTCCGTTGACGTAGTGAAGGTGAGATGGCACTCGCCAGCAATCAGCTCGTGGCCTCTCCTTCTATTCGTCAGCATTTGGCTCTATGGCGGCGGCTTCTCCAGCATGACCTCTCCCTTTGGCCACGAAGCGCGGTTCTCTACTTCCTCTTGTTAGAAGTCAAGCTCTCTCGTCTGTCCGTCTTTATGTATGACCGACATCTGTGACAACTAGTGTGTAGTTGTCTGCATGTGACTACATTGAATAAGTCGATTTAGCTAGTCGGTGACCTGACTAGAGTTAGTCAGTGAGTTAGTCAGTCTAGTTACTCTTTGTAGTGTGAGTATGACTCTAGTGTTGAATAAAATAAAAGAGAAGAAGAACTCGATGGTTCTCTGTTAGCTCCATCCCTATCTCTCTCCCCTCTTTCAACATGGTATTAGAGCGGGACTTAGTGGACTCCGTGAAGCTGGAGGAAGTGAAGAGGACCTAACTTAGTCTTTTCCCTACATAAAACAAGCTGCCATTGTGGGCTGCAGGTGAGCATTTGTTCATTGCATACTCCAGGGTGAATATCAGTGCTACCTGTGCCTTGTTGGGAGCCTTGAGGAGGCCAAGAAGGCCACATCAGAGTGTGTATCACTCACTACAACCATCATCATCTCCAGAAGTATGCTGAAATTCAGGTTTGTAGGCAACGTGAACTGCACCTGTTTGCTGCCAATCAGTTGTTTGGCTGCACTTCATCAAATACTAGTGTATTTGGTCATCAAATGCTTGGTTATGTCATGTATGAAGTGTTTTGAGATGGCAAGAGGCAAATGCTTGACCTTGAGCTCTGACATGAGATGAGATCAGAGTGGGCAGATCTAAAAAAAAGGGAAGCACTGCTGTATACACAGTATACATGATATATGCAACACATTGAAGAGCTTTAGAAGCTCTCTGACAAGCCGAGAAACACTCTTGGAGCATAGGTATATGCTGGAGGTCATATGTACCTGTTGTGATCCACTGCAAGCTGATTTTGGTAACTGAAATACTCAGATGTGGAGCATTTTAGACAGGCTAAAAACTGTCATTTAACATGGATAGCAAGCATTTGTTCTTTACTGAAGCATAGTGTGACATTTCGTGACATCTATGAGATGAATGTACTGACATATGTATGTCAGAATGTTCATGAGTTGAGAAAAGCATTAAGTGGCACTGAATGCTGAAATTTTTGGAGTTGAAGAAAATGCAATCTCGTCTCTTTGGATGAATACAAATTGCAAAAGTAATGTATGACTTTGCTAATTAGAGACAGACAGTCTATGGTCACTACATAGTCATGCATTGACACTGTCATATTGGAGCAAATGTATGGTTTGGTTTGAAGACGCTTTGAAGCGGTTTGAAGCTGGTTATGCTATTTTTTTTGTTGACTGCAACCTGCAAACAAAACTGTTGACACTTGTACTTGCTGATTATGCACTGTTTCGTGCTTCTATGCTCATGCATGGAGTGGCATATGTACTTGCAGTCATCTGAGAAGACTTGGGACATATATGACATGTATGCATGTTGTTTTTGGCATTGAAAGTGTTGCTGTTAATCACAGTTTACAGGTTTAGACTGCATGTTTTTGGACCCTGACAGTGGATTTGCAGGAGTTCAATCTGAAGCAAGTACACGGCATATGTATTGACAGTTATTTCTACGAGCTGGACAACTTGATTGTGGACTATTTTGGGCTGATACTGGGCTGAAATTTACTAGTTTTTTACTGCAATTAATTGCAAAAAATTGGCGTCAACTGTAGTGGACTGAACTTAGTCAGTCAGACTTATTGACTTGCAGGGAGTCAGGCATTTGACATACAATCTGATGCATCATGGCTAATGCACATGGGACTGATAATATCACGCAAATAGTTGGAGAAAAGCTAGACAACAAAAACTTTGCATTATGGAAATTCAGAATGAAAAATTTTCTGGTTGGCAGAGGATATTGGGACTTATGCACAGGAGATGAAGCAGCTCCTGAATTGCCTGAAGCAAATGCAACAAATGAACAAAAGAGAGCTCACAGGTTATGGACTGAAAGAGCAAGTAAGGTACTGCATTGGTTTTCACTATCTATATCTGATGCTATGGCTATTCAAATCACTGGCTGTGAGTCTCCGAAGGATGCTTGGGATATACTGATGAGAAATTATGGAACCATGACACATGCATGGAAGATCCAGTTGAAACAGCAGTTCAATAATATGTCTAGAAATGGCAGAAGCATCCAGGTGTATACCACGGAGATCAAGACCATAGCTGATCAGTTAGCTACCATTGGTTCAAGGGTATCAAAAGATGATATGATTGCTGTTGCATTGAATGGTTTAGGGAAAGAATACAAAGCATTTGACACCTCCATCTCAGTTAGAGCAGATCCCCCTGATTGGGAAGAACTGGTTGCATTGTTGGTCCGTGAGGAGGTCAAACTTGGCCTAAATACAAGTTCCAGTGCCTCTCAGAGCAGAGACACTGTGTTATACTCTAGCCAGCGTGGTAGAGGAGGTAGAGGCCATGGTTCATATCGAGGTCGTGGCGACACTCGTAATGCCTATGGACAACAGCAGCAGAGCAAGGAAATTGGCATGGTGCCAATACACAGGGCCAGCGAGAGGATCTGGTGGTCTTAGAGGCAGGGGGAGATCACCTCGAGGAAGAGGAGGTGGATCTAGATCTTGGCAGTCTACTGATCAGTCAAACAGGGACAAAGATTGCCATTATTGTGGTAAGTATGGGCACATAGCAAAGGAATGTTACAAAAAGCAGAATGACATGAAGGCAAAAGGGAAATAGCATGGGCATTATGCATCCTCTAGTGGTGGTCAGGATGATCAGGTTGATAGACTCTTTGCCATGCAGCATGTGTCCAAGACTGCATCAAGGCAGAACAGAGATGACAGGTGGTACATTGACTCTGGTGCGTCAAACCACATGACTCCGCATGGAGAGTGGTTTGATGATATGGTTGCAGGTACACATGGTCATGTATGTATTGGGGATGACACCCAACATGGCATAAAGCATAAAGGGATTGTTCCATTGATGATGCCTGGTGGCAAGCAGAAAGGCCTGCATGATGTCTTACATGTACCGACCATAACGAAGAATTTGTTGTCTGTGGGTCAAATGGTAGAATAGAATCTGCAAGTGAGGTTTAACAAGGATGGATGCTTTATTGAGGAGTATGGAAATGGCTGCAAGCTAATTGCCAAGGGTAGAAGGGATGGCAGGATGTTTACTTTGGAAGCGACCGTTCCTGAACTTAAAGCAGCTATGTTTGCTCATGATGAGAGTGCCATCAGAGATGTAGAGATTTGGCACAAGAGAATTGGACATGTAAATGTATAGAAGCTGAAATCCATGCAGCAGAAGGCAGTCGTACTTGGATTACCAAAATTCAAGTATAATGACTTTGGGCATGTGTGTCCTGCATGTCAGTTTGGGAAGCAGGCACGATTTCCTTTCATGAGACATGTACAAAACAGCACTAGGCCTTTGCAGTTGGTGCACTCTGATGTCTGGGGACCATCGCAATGCGTCTTTTGGAGGTGCACAGTACTATGTCTCGTTTATTGATGATTTCAGCAGGTACACTTGGCTGTACGTTTTGAAGCATAAAGATGAGGTGTTTGAAGTCTTTAGAGATTTTAAAAAACATGCTGAAAATGAGCTTGGCTGCTACATATCATGCTTGAGATCAAA
This sequence comes from Lygodium microphyllum, assembly GCF_053477565.2. Lineage (NCBI taxonomy): Eukaryota > Viridiplantae > Streptophyta > Polypodiopsida > Schizaeales > Lygodiaceae > Lygodium > Lygodium microphyllum. Next base: position 81,320,501 of record NC_141149.1, read on the forward strand.
TGGAGGAGGTGATTGACAGATATCTTGCAAAGTATGAGATCAGAAGGCATCTCACATGTAGCTATACACCGCAGCAGAACGGTGTTGCAGAACGGAAGAACAGAGTCTTAATGGAGTCAGCGAGCTATGCTAAATGAGAAGTGTTTTCCTAATGCCTATTGGGCTGAAGCAGTAATGACTACAGTTTATGTGCTGAATCGCACTCCTACAGCAGGAATACATGCAGTCACCCCTTATGAGAAACTGTATGGTCATAGACCTGAAATCAGGCACTTGAAAGTCTTTGGATGTATTGCGTATGTGCATATACTGGATGAGAAGAGGAAGAAATTGGATCCTAAGGTAGTGAAGAGTGTATTCTTGGGATATGCACAAGAACGCAAAGCATACAAGTGTTATGTACCTTCTACGCATGAGACACTCATCAGCAGAGATGTAGTCTTTGATGAGTTAGCATCGTGGTATGGGAATTTGGTTGTGATGCCTACTGATGGAGCACCTAGTATGAATCATGCTAAAAATACTGCTGCAGAGAGTACTTCTATGAGTGGTCAGACAGCAAATGTATCTTCCGCCGTGAGTCCTTGGTCAGGACACTTACGCAACCGTAATTCTACATCCACTGACACGGACATGTCAGTGAGGGGGAGAAACGACAAGGGAAAAGGAAAAGAAAAGGTCTTTGAGGATGTGACAGGACCACTCACAGCAGGTTATGAGTCATCGAGCAGTGACAACTTAGACAGTGAATTGGGGATTCCGTCTGTTATGACGCTAGGTGCTAGGCAAAGCCATTATGTGCCGCCTCATGAGGGGCAAGCTCAGAGTGAGCCACAACTCAGGAGATCAGAGAGGATCAGGAAACCTGTTGACAGGTTTACGTACACTAGTTACACTGCAAAGCACTATGCTTACATGACAAAAGTGATGGAGATCAAAGAACCAGGTACTTAAGCTGAAGCAGTAAAGGATGAAAATTGGTGCAATGCTATGGACGAAGAGATAAATGCCTTGGTTGAAAATCAGACTTGGGATCTGATGCCACTGCCTGATGGGAAAAAGACCATTGGATGCAAATGGGTCTATAAAATAAAATGTAAGTCTAATGGTAGTGTGGAAAGATACAAAGCCAGGATGGTTGCTAAAGGATATGCTCAACAGCATGGATTGGATTATGATGAAACATTCAACCCAGTTGCAAAGATGGCAACCATACGTACAGTAATTGCCTTGGCTGCTGCAAAAGGCTGGAAACTGCAGTAGATGGATGCCAATAATGCATTCCTCAATGGTGATTTAGCGGAGGATGTATATATGGTTCAGCCAGAAGGGTATGAGCACCCTGATTTTCAGCATTATGTGTGCAGGCTGAAAAAGGCAATGCATGGGCTGAAGCAGGCTCCGAGAGCGTGGCATGCTAGGATCAGCAGCTACTTGCAGAGCCTTGGATTTGTTGTTGGCAAGGCTGATCACAGCCTGTTCATAAAGAAGACTGATAGTGGCTTGATAGTGCTGGTCATATATGTTGATGACCTGATAATTACTGGAGATGATGACATGGGAATTCAGCATGCAATGAAGATGCTGAAATCTGAATTTGACATGAAAGATCTAGGAGATCTGAAGTATTTCTTGGGTATTGAAGTTGTACCAGCAAGCTGAAAATGATTTATGGCTGATGCAGAAGCACTATGCCATGGAAATGCTTAAGAAATATGGCATGGTTGAATGTAAACCAGTGGATACACCTCTAGATCAAAATGTAAAGCTAGACATGAACACTGGGGCTGAAGTTGAAGATGTGACTATGTACAGGCAGATGGTTGGCAGTCTGATTTACTTAACCATCACTAGGCCTGACTTGAGCTATGCTGTAGGGCTGATAAGCCAGTTTATGCAGACGCCGAGGAAGCCGCACTTGGATGCAGTTAGACGAATCATGAGGTATGTTAAGTCCATTGTAGACTATGGGTTGTTCTATGTCAGAGATGAGCCCTTCACACTGATTGGATACACAGATGCAGATTGGGCAGGATGCTCATTTGACAGACAGTCTACGAGTGGCTATGCTTTTGGCTTTGGTAGCGGCATGATCAGCTGAAGCAGCAAGGAGCAGCCTATGGTTGCTTTATCCAGTACTGAGGCTGAGTACAGGGGAGTTGCATTGGCAGCATGTGAGATTGCATGGTTGTTCAAGCTTATGGCTGACTTGGATATACAGGTTGATGCTCTAGTGACACTGTTATGCGACAATCTCAGTAGTGTACTCCTGGCCATGAATCCAGTTTACCATGCCAAGACAAAACACATAGAGGTACACTACCACTTCATTCAAGAGATGGTTCTTGCAGGAAAGATTGATCTCATGCATGTGAGGACTGATGACCAGGTTGCAGATATCTTTACCAAGTCTCTAGGTAAAGATAAGTTTTGTGGTTTTAGACAGCTACTTGGTGTGCAGATGCTGTCTTGAGCTTGAGGGGGAGTGATAGAAGTCAAGCTCTCCTGCCTGTCTGTCTTTATGTGTGACCGACATCTGTGACAGCTAGTGTGTAGCTGTCTGCATGTGACTACATTGAATAAGTCGATTTAGCTAGTCGGTGACCTGACTAGAGTTAGTCAGTGAGTTAGTCAGTCTAGTTACTCTTTGTAGTATGAGTATGACTCTAGTGTTGAATAAAATAAAAGAGAAGAAGAAGAACCCGATGGTTCTCTGTTAGCTCCATCCCTATCTCTCGCTCCCCTCTTTCAACACCTCTCCTCTCTCGCGACGTCTCTTGCAGCCTCCCTCTACCTTCTTACCCCCCCCTATGGGGGGGGTTTTTATAGGTCAAGGGGGGGAGAGGGGACCTCCCCCACGTGGGCTGTGCATGTAGCCCACGTCTCCCCCTTTGTTACCACCTCTCCCACCTAGCCATCCCCTTCCCTCAACCACGCATCGGCTGGGGGAAAAGAAGTAAAAAAAAATTGCAATAATTTCACCTTTATCCACTTAACCTCCTCCCAAGAGGGAGTTTTCCTGCGATTTATGTGATTTTTAACCCCAATCCCGGTTTGCTAATGCAGAGTTCTCCATTTCTCGTGTGTGGTTATAGATTAACTGTCGGCACTGAAGATAATATTTGCACAAGTTTACGGTGCGCGGGAGGTTGCTTTAGTAATATTTTTCAAACGGGAATATTACAATCTTGTAGTGATCATTTGATTCATGGCTAGCATAGATTGCATCTTCATCTTCGTTTTGCTTCTCCATTCCTGCGTGCAAGTACCCAAAATCATTTCTGTTATGGATGTGATGAAGATTGTTTGATAGTGCTTTGTGAACAAATGCAAAAGATGGTGACCAATAGAAAAAAGTGAAAAAAAAGAAAACAAAATAGCTTAGAAAAAACTTAATGTTGAAAGCCTTAAGGCTTTTTGGTTTATATCATTTAAACCTTTTAAAGCTTTAAAAGGCTTAAACAAATGAAAGGAAGCTAGATTGTTGATATCTCAACGTGTTCTAAGAAAGAATAACCTATTTAAGAGGGGAGAGAGAAGAGATAAGGGCAGTTCCCTTCCATTGAGACATAAATATGTTCTCGTTTGAGGAGAGTGGAGGGTCACACACATGTGAGGAACTTGTTGTGTTGGTAGAAGCATATGGATACGTGGGAGTTAAATATTCAAAGTGGTGGAAAAAACTTCAATGAGATATGAGACCTTTGTATAATTGTTGTTTTTCAAGATCCTGTTGTTTATCATTATGCAAGGTGTGTGAGATACTCCACCTAGTACATATCTCTGATGTTTTTAAAGCTACAAGAGGCATAAATGGTCATTTGGGTGCTTGTGTTGGTTTTGTTGTGTTTGTGAAACATTGATCATTTTTGTTTTTGTGTCATCTTTCAACAAAGTCAATTCCTTAACCGGTACTCCTTAACACGTCGTTTTTGAGTTGTGAGTGAAGCTAGTCTTTAATCACCGCTCACTACCAAGGGCTTAGATGATGGTACCATAGCTTTGCATCATTTCAAAGGGAATTAGCCCCTAAGAGAGGTGGAAAATATTGGTTTACTAAAATGTGACATGTCAAGAATCCCATGAAAATACCCGAGGATATGTCAAGAAGATGAAAGAGGTCTTTCATAAATTGCAAGCCTCTATCCCTATCCCACCTACTACGCAACTACAATATTTATTGCATGGATTGGACTTCAATATCCAAGTGTAGTTGAGTAGTATCCCTCTAATGTATAGTACTTCTATAACTTGAGTAGAGGAAGTAGAGTCTCGTGGCCTACACATCGAGGGCAAAGCCATAGTTGGAGAAATAATTTAGGATTGGTTTTAATGGAGGTCAAGGTGTGATCAATACCCCTGTAACCAAAGTGGTGGAGGAAGCATGATGCAGAATGTGCCTTTGTTGCCAACTTTTGCCAACAGATAGCCAGAGATCCTTTTGTAAACCAAGGTTTAATATATGTAGTACCCTCTTTATAATTTGTGCGATCTAGTGGGGGTAGCTCCAAAAGCCACTGATTATGAGTCCTTTGTATCAATTATTGTAGAGAAAGTAAAGGATATAATGAAACATTATACGTATAGGATCACTAAACAATAATGTCAAATTGTTGTAGATGTTAATGTTTTAAATCACCAACAAAGCCTAACATATACTAGAAATCCTGATGATATGGGCCCATCATGATTTAGCTATAAATGGTATGGTGGGAAGCATTTCCCTCATAACTGTCCTAATGTCAAATGCAATATATGTGGGCGGTCTGGTCACTTAGCTAGTACCTATTTGGAGGGGAGCTTCAAGCTCTACCCCGAGACCTACGGACCACTTATTGCTCAAGTGTTTCAAACCGAGCGGCCATGGCTACCTCTCACATAGCTGATGCGCAATGCCTACCTTACGAGTGTAGTGAGCTTACCTTGATGCTCGATCAAGTACCCTCCTCTTTCTTGCACACCGGTAGCTCCACAATCCTTGAGGCAAGCTCAAGCAACCTCAATCCCTCTCCCATGAGCTTCATCCTCCATAGCCACGCGCGAGACAAGAGAAGAGAAGAGAGGAGGAGAAGATGAAGAGAGAAGATGGAGAACTTCTTCTCCAAGATCCCTCACTCTCACACAATCACTCCCTCACTTCCTCACACTCTCTCAATCCCTCTCTCAAGCACAAGCAAGAAGGCAAGAAACAAGAGAAGAAGAAGAAGAAGCTTTGGCCACACACAAGAATGAGCTTCCCATTCACTTTTCAACTTTATATACATGCCCTATTTTTCATGGGCAGTCATCCCCCTTTTTTACATGGCCGGCCATTAGCCTAGGCCCATTTCTCATTTCCCACTATTCTAGTCTATCCTATCCCCAACTAATGCATACAATTTGCACAGGAGTGAGCCTGGCGCTCTCTTACAAGGTTTTGAAAGTGTTTTCGCACTTAATGGTGCGCTTTTCATTCCTTTACTCTCCTTGGGCGACTCTAAGACTTCTTGAGGGTCGTGCCCGTGCATTTAATTTTTTCCAGGGTCTAGTTGCCAGTTAAGGCGCCTTTTCCTTCTTTTCTTTTATTTTTTCATTTTCTGCTCCTCTGTGCTGCGGTAAACATTACCCCCCTCCTAGCCAAGTACCAGTCCCATGGCACAGTGGTGGGAGGTAGTGGGATAGATGAGGCTGTCTCGCGAGGTGGATTGGTGAGTAGATGATGCTGATGCTTGTGAATGAGAAGTGATGGGGTTTGATGACGATGATCAGGAGAGATTCCGGCGTGCTTTAGGCTCCATGAAGATCCTAGGCATCTTTCACACTATTGTGGCATCCCTTTAGGTAGCCGGTTGTTCTTTGAGTATCTGAAACGCTTGAAGCAATAAGCAATTCCTTAGGAGGGTTGTATTGGAGGGATTTATTCTGGGAAAACCCCCCAAACACTGTTGACCTTGAAAATCTGTGACTGTGGTTGAAGATCCTTGTCTTTGAGTAGAAGGTCTTTAGTTTTGAGTTGAAGGTCTACAGGCTTGTGGAATCAATAAGCAATCCGTACATCTTGAGGCATTGGGTAGGGATCGTTGGATGATGAGGTTCCAAGATCTATGCCAATGGTAGATCCATCACTGTGGTTTCCTTCTGCTTGATTTGGTTCAGTCATGGCAGCCAGTTTTGGAAACACGAACATGACCTGTAAGAAAAGTTGTGCACTTCCTAGAGGGTGTGTCTGTCTCACTGTGTAGTGCATTGCTCGTGCCAGTGGAATTGGGAAATGGGTCTAACCTTGGGCAAGCCCTTGGTAATGTCCCACTCTTGAGGACCCAATTCATGCATTGTTGGAGGTGTAGTGCAAAACTTAGGGTGATAGGTCTGAAAGTCCTGCCCTTGATGTGCCCTAAGTGTGAAGTGGGGGAGGGGCTAGAGAGAACCCTAGATGCAGTGAGTGTGGTGCACAATAATAGTGAAGGAAGACTGCAAGCACATGTGAAGTGTTCTCCTTGTCAACCTGTTAGTAGTAAATCCATCTTTTAGCTTTGCTGTTTTTGCTCTTGTTTGGCCTTTTAAAAAAAATAAAAAATTAAAGAATGGGAGAGAGTACATTTGGCAAGGTATATGGCACCTATTTAGTTACGAGGCGGTCGTAGGAATTGTGATAAGAATGCACGACTTTGTAGGTATTCTTTAATGCCGGATTTAGCTCTCAGAGGAGTGGTGGACAAGAAGGGGTGATTACACCTTGCAAAGCGGGTGTCACTCATATTTTCTAAGAGCTCTAGACAGAAGGCAGGGAGGAGAGTAGCCCGCATCATGAGCCTAGTCATGGCTCTACTATCTATTCCTAGGTTAATATCAAAGAAGAGTGGGGGGAGATGGGCTTCCTCTGCTGCAGGTTTATGGAGTAGCAGGAATTTGATAAGTCGGAGGTAATTACAAGTGGTCAAAAATGTTGGATCAAGGCAAGAAGAAACGTCTACAAGAAAACGGTTTATAGAGGGAAGTATATCTTCTACCCTAAACACTAAGCACTCCTCAGGGCTCCTAGCATTTACATTATATATTTTCGGGAAGTCATAATCCCAATGTAAATCTCTATCATAGTCCACTCCATGCCTATGGGGGTAGGGCATGTATATGGGATCGTTGCGCTCTTCAGGGAGTGAACTACAAAATGCGGTCCATGCATCAAAATTGGTAATCCAAATCCTCCTTCGCCATTTCGACTGTGCCTCGTAGCCTTGGATGGTTTTGGGAACCAGATTGACCTTGTCTTCCTAGTACTCTTGTGGCTTTTGTTGCCACCTAGTCATTATCATGCTCCTTTCTTCCATCCATCTATTTGCAAGTTCGTTAGCTAGATCTTTGATCTTGGCTACGACTCCTAGAGGCAGCGCCTGGTCTAGAGAGCTTGGGAAAGCAGATGAAAGATCGAACGGCCTCTTATGTAACTCTCGCTGATGCCAGATGACCAACTCCTGGGGCCAGTCTACAGGATGTGTATCATTCCTCAGTGGCATGGGCTCCTCAGGGAGTTGTCGTGGAAGTGTGCATGCTCGGCGTTGGGCCTCCTCAACTAACTCTTGTCTCCTTCTCCTTGTTGCAACTATGTGCTCAGGTAGATGGGCATCTGCAGGTTCCTCCTGCTGTGGGATATCGGGTTGAGGCGGACTCGGCATCCTTTGTGGCTCTTCGTCATCATCTTGCTCAAAATCCGGACCCTCTTTGACATTTTGCTCAACCACAGGGGGAATGACTGGTGGTGGTGGTGGTGGTGGCTGCTCCTGCTCCTGAAAACCTAACTCCTTGAGCTCAGCAGTGGAAAGGCCCATACAACGTAGGTAGTAGAATTGTTGCTCTTTAGTGATTTCGGTACTTGTTGGAAGCTCCCGCTCTTGAAGACCGTATCTTAGAGCTCGGGTGGTTAGCTCCAACTTTCTTTTCACCTTTTCCACTGGATCATCGCCCTCAGCTTGCGTCACATGGATCTTAGTGGTTATTTCTGCAGCCTCAACCCTAGCTTCTGCAAGCATTCTTTCGCATTCTGCCACCGCCAGGCGTTCGGTTAAGTCCCTTACCCTGTCAAAATTTTTCCTTTCCCATTCCATGGCTCTCTCCTCTATCCTTTTCCTTTCCGCCTCCATTTGGCTCGCCAGGGTGGTTACTACCTATTGCTACTCATTTGATAAAAACCATAACTGGTTTCTTTCTCTTAATTTTTGAGCTAGCTGTTCTTCAGCAATCCCTCTGGCTTGATCGACAATGCTGAGCCTTTGGTGCACCTCGGCCAGGATTTTTTATTTTTCCTACACCAGCTGCTCTTCGCTTTGGATTTTTAGCATAGCCTTTTTTTATTGAAAGCCATGGCCATGAGGGCTTCTACATCTTCCTGGGAGGTCTCCAACGCATCTTGTAATCTTTGCACTTCATCCTGTAGCCGTTTTGCTTCAGCTCTGCTGAGACTCCTGGCCCTTCACTCTTCAGGAATTCGATTTCGCTTATTAACCTGTTCTGTTCTTCTAGCTCCCGCCAGGACTGGGGTTCCGTGGCATGTTCTTGTGGAACAGTGGCTTCGCCTTCTTGAACCCCCTGGTAGAGCATTTCCACTTGAGCGACCCTTTGCTGTAGATCACTATATTGCTGCATCAGTAGCTTTAGGCTCCTTTGTTCTGCCACCAGGCTCTGCTCCTCGTCCTCTAGCCTTTGTCTGAGGCGGCTTTCATTGTCTTGGGCTTCCCTCATTTTTTCTGCTAGTTGGTCCTGCAGGGCCTTTATTTCTCTCCGTCTGTCGCCTTCTTGCCTTGAGACTTCTAGCCTGAGGGTTGCTGACGTCTCTTTTTCTTTCTCTAGCTCCAGCAAGGCCACTTTCTTCTCTTCTTTTGCCTTGTCGAGTTGTGTCAGTAGTTCACCCACATATGCATCATAGTCAGTGTCGGCAGGTATGGGAGTATGGGGCGTGGTGGTCGATGCCTCCAGCCTTTGTCGTTTAGGGTCTTGCCATGACTTTGTATGTGTGGTAGTGGGCCTTTTCGATTTGGTTTCTAGCACGATTTTGGCCACTTTGCTCACTAGCATCTGCACCATGGTCATGAGCTGTGCCGTGTCGAGGGGAGATGTGGGTTGTGCGGTGGTTACAGTCGTGGTTTCAGCCGTTGTCGGCACAAAGGAGGAAGGAAGTGGATGTAGCAGGGACTTGCCCTTGCAAACGACCACTGGAGCTACTTCCATACTTGCACTGGCTTCAGCTTTATGGCGGGGGCTTATGGGTTCGAGTTCTCTGCCCCCATGGGTCTCTTCCACAGATCTTCTTGTAGCTTCTGCCAATTCGGCCAGTTCCTTCAGTCGCTGCTCTTCGGCTTCTTCTCCCGCCCGTCTTTTCCTGTCCTCTTCTGCCTTCTTCGACTCCTCTCTTATCCTTGCAAGCTCCTCCTCCTCTTTCCTCCTCCTTTCTTCCTTAGCCCTCCTAGACCCTCTTTGCACCCTCTTGATGTCAGCCCATTCTTCTTTACTTAATTTCTCTTTCTTCTCCTTCTGTCTCCTATCACTTTTGTTTTGTTCTTCGGGTTTGTTCGCTCGTGTAGACAGCACCTCCTGCTCTCCCTTGTCACTTATTGTTCTTTCACTTGATTCCTCTCCTTTGTGGTGAGGTGGGCTTTGATGCGCAGCTTGCTCCTCCATGACGCCCTCATCCTTTATTGCTTCATCTATGATGGCTGTCAGGATACCACCGTATCTGATTGTAGCTACCTTTGACGCAGGTTTCTTCCTTGCGGAGCGCACGGTTGAGGTAGGGGATTCTCCTCCTGCTGATGCTTCCACCAGAGTGAGGAGGGCATCTGATGATGCCAGGAGGCATATTCCACGGTGGATTCCATGCCACGGTGGATTCCGTGAGGTTTTACGGTAGATTCCATAAACTTAGATGACCTGGGCTCATACACAAAGAGGATTCTTTGTGCGAGAAGTTGATGGGGACGCCTGTCCTTTTCGGGCGTTTCATTAATTTAGTGTGTACATGGGTGATTCCATAGCGGGTGATTCCGCAAAATGCATATTAAATTAATAAACGTTTATGAGTTTAGAGTGCGCACTCGTAATAAATTAAGGTTAGGATTTATTTCTAACCAGTTGATTTATTTATGTAGCTGAAGACTGCTAGGTATTCACTTTTGTCGGTTTAATTGTATTATTTTACTAACATTGTGAATGCTTCAGTTGATGTGTAGAGATGGCAGCAATGGCGGAGGAAAGTATCGGAGTCTAGCAAGTATTCAACCTTTGGACTATATTTTGATAGGTGCCACGTCTATATTTTGTTATGTCTATTGAGAAATTGATTATTGATTATTATTTTGTATGCGCCTATGCGCCCGGATATGTTATTTCTATTTGGACATTGAGATTGGGCGTGCCAGACTCTATGGGCACAGTCCATTAGCTTTATTTTCCTATTTTTGTAGAAAGTAAACTCAAAAGCTAAAAGCTTGTCATATTTTTGTAAATTGGGCTATTATTGAGCATGAAGATGGAAATATACATAAAATACATGCTTTGTGAAGTGCTCACACAAGGCATGGGGGGAGATTGAACCCAATTTGTCTCTTGGCTCTTGTCGTGCATGCTTTTACATTGTTTTTTGTGCAAAAAGGTAGAGTTCATTGTTCTTGGGGACCTTCCGGGATTCACTACGTGAGCATTCTGCGACCGATCTGTGCAACAGTGGTGGTATCAGAGCGGAGCAGAGATCAAGAGCTTCCAATCGCTACCAATCTCGAGCGAAGGCGGAGCTCTAGGAACGATCGGGCTCTACAGTCAATCTCATCGTGAACCGTCGATACAGGCAGACTTCTGGCGATCAAGAACCCGTGTTTCTACTGTCAGATCGCGAAGGACCAGGCTCTGCAGGCGGAGGACCACGCATACACCTCCTTCATCAAGTTGTTGAAAACCAGAGATAAGCTTTATTATTTTTATCATTATTTCTTTCAATAAGCTTAAGAGAAAGCTTAAGAAGCTTATTAAGCTTCATAATTTCACATCGAGCTGTAAGAAGACCCTTCCAAAAATTCCGCACGGACAAAAAAACGGACCCCCCCCTCACGATTTGACGACGACTGATCAATTAAGCTATTAAGCTTAATCTCTTAAATCAAGCTTAAGACTCTAAGCTTCCTACAAGTTACATAAGGCAACAAAGTTGACAAACTCCAGGTCCTGCACCGCAAAAGTCAGGTTCTGTAAGTCAAGTGGAATTAAGTTCTGCAAGTTCATCAAGTCGGCCTAAGTTCTGCAAGTCTGAAACTCTGCAAGTCGGCTAAGTCTGGAACTCTGCAAGTCAGACAGGTTAACTGGAGTCAGAACTGACTAGTGCTTAAAAATCCTAGAAGGCTTGTTCCTACGCAAAAACTCTGAACTGGAAAGTTGTTCGTGGCAAGGTGTTCTCCCTATCTACAAGTTTGTTGAAGTACTTTCAGCAAACGAAGATAGAAATATTGCAAATTTTTTGAAAATTGAGAAAGAAATACCCAAAAAATACATAGTCTTGTAACCCCGAATTTGAGCTATGCTCACCCCACTAACCTGATTTTGAGTGAGAAAGGTTTATTGAGTTTTACAGGATGACGACTCCACATATGGATGATCCTATGACTGAAAACGACCTACCTGAGCCTACCATGGAACAAAAGCTGGACCTAATCATGCTACAACTGGAAGAAGAGCGAAGGGCTAGGCAAGCATTGCAAGCGCAATTGACAAAACTACAAAGAGCATCCACCGATAAAGAAGAACCTCAAGCTGACGATTTGATTCGACGTACCATCGACGCCACTCTTGAAGCACAAACCATTCGCAAGGAATCCAAGATAAGTAAACGAAGTTTCAAATTTTGCACTTTCAATGGCATACGAGAAGGAAACACTGTTTTATCATTCATTAGCCAGTTTGATGACTATTTCCATGAGGAAACTTATCCCGAAAAAGATAAAATCAAGTGTGTTACTAATCATATGATAAAGACAGAGCATCACTTTGGTGGACTGTGGTCCGCAAGAGCATAGAATGTCCTGCTACTTGGGAAGATTTCAAGAAGAAGTTCATGTAGAATTTCCTTCCACTCCAATTTCATGAGAAGGCTATCAAGCAATGAGATTTACTTCAACAACGGGATCGTGAGCCTATTCCACAGTATACAGAGCGTTTTTGGAATGCACTTCTACAACTACGCATGCTTGAAGACGTACCAGAGACGACACATAAGCAGAAGTATATGTCTGGACTCCTTGGACATTACTATGCTTAAGTGAACATGTTCAAGCCTGCTACCCTTGAAGACGCCATCTCCTTAGCTCACGACACTGAAGATAAGTTACGCGAAAGAGACAGACGACCATAGCAATTCCAAGCCAACGGTAATTATGGATCTAAACAATTTAATTCCAATTTTAGAAGGTTTAATCCAGGTCGTTTCTCATCACCATCTTTTCGCAATAATTGGGCTAAACCACCTGCATTACCATCCACTGTCAATCCAAATCCTAAGCCTATTCCACAAGCAAATCCAAATGTACCCAGACTTCCAGCCATTGCAAATAATGTAACCAAAGCCAAGCCAATAGTATGCTATAAATGTCACCAGCCAGGGCATCTCGCAGCGAATTGTCATTCAAAGAAGCCACCAGCACATATCAACTATCTTGGAGCCATGGACGAAGAGGAGCATGAGGATATGCCAGATTTCAGTGAAGATGAGGATGATCCTACTACTACTTCCGACACTTTACCAGGTATACCTACTCCACATTCATTGTTGACTATGAAATGTATGGTGCATGAAAAGGAAAGAACTATCTTGCATGATGACGGTAGTACTCATGACTTTATTTCAGCAAAATTAGTAAAGGAATTGAAATTACAGACTGTACCTACGCATTATCGCATAAAAGCTGCATTTTTAGGCACTAGGTACAATGGCACACAAGAAGTACAAGATTTAGAGATTCAAATTGGTTCATATATTGAAAGAAGAAATTTCTTAGTTGTCCCATTACAGTCAAGCGACATTATTTTAGGAATGCCTTGGAGACACCAGCATAATCCAAATATAGATTATTCCATGCACACAATGAATATTAATTTTCAAGGAAAATCTATTACATTATATGGTATGCATGCATCTAGTATTTTTCCACTGCTTTCACATACTCAAGCAAAACGTGCACTACGCAAGAATACTAAATCATATCTCATTTGGGTGAATGAATTGCACGCAAAGGAAAATCATATGCACCCTAGGCATAAGGAATTTCTTGCATATTTTAAGGACTGTTTTGCAGAAGACCTACCACCAGGTTTACCTCCTTCACGTCCAGAAGACCATAAGATTGATTTAATTCCTGGTACACAACCACCTTGCAAAGCACCATATATGTACAATCAAATAGAGCAAAAAGAAATCCAGAGTCAAGTTGAAGAATTACTAAATAGAGGCTTAATTCGACCTAGTAGTTCCCCATTCGGTGCACCTGTACTCTTAGTCAAGAAAAAGAATAATACCTATCGTATGTGTATTGACTACCGAGCATTAAATAAGATCACTGTAAAGAATAGGTATCCTATACCTAGAGTTGATGACCTTATGGACAAACTGCAAGGATCTTCTATATTTAGTAAAATTGACCTTAAGACTGGATATCATCAGGTGAGGCTAGATAGAACTGACATATTTAAGACTGCATTCAGAACACAGTTTGGCCATTACGAATTCTTAGTCATGCCATTCGGATTGACTAATGCACCTGCTACTTTCAGTAGAATGATGAACCGTATCTTTCTGAAATATCAGTATTGTGTGATTGTTTTCTTTGATGATATCTTGGTGTTTAGTCAAAGTGAAAAAGAGCATTATGAGCATTTATCATTAGTTTTTCAATTATTGAAAGAAAATCAATTGTTTGCAAATCCTGAAAAGAGTGAATTCTTTAAGACAGAAATAGAATATTTAGGTCATATTGTATCAAAAGAAGGAATTAAAGTTGATCCTAAGAAAATTGATGCAATATTGCATTGGCCTGTTCCTAAAAATGTGCATGAATTACACTCATTCCTTGGTCTTGCTAGTTTCTATAGGAAGTTTGTACGTAATTTTTCATTACTTGCTTTACCATTAACCAAACTTCTTAAGAAAGGAATTGTTTATCAATGGACTGAAACTCAGCATAAATCCTTTGACTTACTGAAACGTGCATTAACCAATGCCCCTGTTCTACAATTGCGTGACTTTAACAGACCATTCTTTTTAGTTGTGACCGATGCTAGCAGATCAGGAATAGGAGCCGTACTAATGCAAGACAATCATCCAATAGCATATTCTAGTTGTAAGCCGAAACCCTCTGAACTAAAATATTCCACTTATGACAAAGAACTATTAGCAGTTGTACAAGTATTAAAACAGTGGAAGCACTATTTAATGGGTTCAGAATTCATGATAAAGACCGACCAGCAAAGCATTAGACATCTACTTAGCCAACCCCAAATTTCTGACCGTCATATCAAATGGGCTTCCTTCATTCAAAGTTTTCATCCTATCATTCAATACCAACCTGGAAAAGAAAATGTAGTTGCTGATGCATTGAGTAGAAGACCTGCAATTCATAATATTTCTATCATATCTTTTGATTCTTTGATTGCTATGAAAGATACATATCACCAGGATATTACTTTTCATTCTGATTGGCAAAAATTAGTTCAAAATAATTTTATTCCTGTTGATTCATTGTCATATAATGATGGATTTATTTTTTTTGAAAAGAGACTGTGTGTTACTATTCCATTCCGATCTTTTGTTTTGAATGAAATTCATTGTCCCCCTTATCAAGGTCATAGAGGTATCATTTCTACATTACGCATGTTAACTGAATATTTTTATTGGCCGCATATGGATGCAGATGTATCTAATTTCATTTCTGAATGTTTGATTTGTCAAAGAATAAAGAGACATCATGGTAAACAGTATGGATTACTAATGCCTTTGTCTATTCTATCTAAACCTTGGGAACATATTTCTATGGATTTCATTACTGGTTTACCAAATACTAAATCTAACCATGACATGATTTGGACAATTGTAGATAGATTTAGTAAGCAAGCATATTTCATTGCATGTAAGAAAACTTTAACAGCATCACAAGCAGCACAATTATTTTTGAAACTGTTTTTACTAACCATGGATTGCCAAAAGTGATTATTTCAGATCGTGATTCTAGATTTTGTAATAATTTTTGGATTATACTGTTTGCAAATTTAGGAACAAAGATTGATTTCTCATCTGCATTTCATCCAGAAACAAATGGACAAACAGAAGCCACAAATAGTACCATTCTAGATCTTTTACGTGCATATACTATCTCTAAACCTCAGACATGGGATACTCATTTGCATTTATTACAGTTTGCATATAACAATACACCGCACACATCTACAAAGAAAGCACCTTTTGAAGTCATTTATGGATATAGATTATCTACACCTGTTGCATCTTTGTCTAATAGAATTCAGAGTGTTGATGATATTGCTACTATGCATAACAGTATTTTTGATGAGGTTAAGGATATGATTGCTAAAGCCCAACAATCATATACCAAACAAGCCAACAAGAAAAGACAAGCTATGAATTTCAAAGTTGATGATTATGTTTGTCTTAGAATAGAAAAGCGTAGACTGCAAAGTGTAGATAGACATCCAGTTGTTAAATTAGCTCCTAGATTTTATGGACCATTTAGAATCATTCATAAGATTAATGATAATGCATTCAAGTTAGAATTGCCATCTCATTGGAAAATTCATAATACATTTCACATTAGTTTATTGAGACCATTTAGAGGACAATTACCTATCCACCCTGTTTATGAAAACCCACCTTTATTAGAGGAAGAGATTGAAATACTTGAACCAGAAGCCATCATAGACACTGACTACATGACCACTAGAACTGACCGCAGGTATTCTAGATATCTAGTAAAATTTAAGAACCATCCTGTAGAGGAAGCACAATGGATGCACGCTAGAGACTTAAATGCTTTCCCCACTCTGTTAGCTCCACATTGATCTAATAGCAATTGAGGTCAATTGCTATCCCACCCCGGGGGTATGATGCCAGGAGGCATATTCCACGGTGGATTCTGTGCCACGGTGGATTCCGTGAGGTTTTACGGTGGATTCCGTAAAGTTAGATGACGGGGGCTCATACACAAAGAGGATTCTTTGTGCGAGAAGTTGATGGGGACGCTTGTCCTTTTTCGGTGTTTCATTAATTTAGTGTGTACATGGGTGATTCCATAGCGGGTGATTCCACAAAATGCATATTAAATTAATAAACGTTTATGAGTTTAGAGTGCGTACTCGTAATAAATTAAGGTTAGGATTTATTTCTAACCAGTTGATTTATTTATGTAGCTGAAGACTGCTAGGTATTCACTTTTGTCGGTTTAATTGTATTATTTTACTAACGATTGTGAATGCTTCAGTTGATGTGTAGAGATAGCAGCAGTGGCGGAGGAAAGTATTGGAGTCTAGCGAGTATTCGACCTTTGGACTATATTTTGATAGGCGCCACGCCTATATTTTGTTATGTCTATTCAGACATTGATTATTGATTATTATTTTGTATGCGCCTATGCGCCCGGATATGTTATTTCTATTTGGACATTGAGATTGGGCGTGCCAGACTCTATGGGCACCGTCCATTAGCTTTATTTTTCTATTTTTGTAGAAACTAAACTCAAAAGCCAAAAGCTTGTCATATTTTTGTAAATTGGGCTATTATTGAGTATGAAGATAGAAATATACATAAAATACATGCTTTGTGAAGCGCTCACACAAGGCATGGGGGGAGATTGAACCCAATTTGTCTCTTGCCTCTTGTCGTGCATGCTTTTACATTGTTTTTTGTGCAAAAAGGTAGAGTTCATTGTTCTTGGGGACCTTCCGGGATTCACTACGTGAGCATTCTGCGACCGATCTGTGCACCATCTGAACTTTGAATGGTTTTCTGTACGAACCCATTCCAGTCTATCTCTTCAAGGACTCCTGCTGCGATGCTTTCCAACAGTGGGACCCCGATCCTGTTCATCAATGCATTGTACCGCCGGCCCGAGAAGAGGGTATGGATCATCTTCGCTTGTAATTTCACTACTGGGTCCAGGATGTAAGCCAAGCTGATTCCATCCACGGTGTGCACCGCTTCTTTCTTTACCCCCAGCATGGCGTAAACATCTCGTCTCGGCCGTCTCTCTTTCTTGGGCACGAGCCCCAGGGTCTTTTCTATGATTGTTGCATTGAGGGGCACTTCGATTCTTCTTTCCTGCTCCCCTGTCCTTACTGTGATAGTGCCACAGTTTCTGCCCTTGTCGAAGTTCCTCAGGAAATCCACACATATGCCGTAATCCATGGCCTACCCCACCTTTTCCACATACTTGTGGAGGTGGCATCTGTCCACCAAGTCTTTAATCGCAGGTTCCTCTAGGATGGCCTCATCCAGATTCAGTATGTGCTTGAAAGTGAATTGACTGAATCCTTGTGTCTCGATGCTAATGCCGAATTTAGTCATCTCTTCTTCAGAGAATGGGAGTTTTCCCCCTTTGTCTTGTCCTACCATGGTGGTGACCTGTCAACACACCATGCCAACATTAATGCCTAGCAACCGGCTTATTTCTAATTGAATTTTAGAAATCGGCCCATAGCAGTAATTGCTATTGTTTTCCTTTGCAGTATTCTTCCATAGAAACTTACTTAATTATAACAATCTGCTAGCTAGATAGCATAACTTTCATTTTTGCTCTGCTCTTGCTCACATTGCTCCCCCCTCCGTCGTGGATCTTTCAAGGAATCCTTCCTAGGATTAGCATAGGAAGGACGAGGTAAACGATGTTTCGCGTGGGTTGACTTACTTGGCCAATAACCAATCATAGAATCTTGGATTGTATTCCAGTTGGGCATGACAATCAAGAGTAGATGGTTGGATGGAGACTTGGGAAATGTAGGTCAAGACATTGTGGAAGAGATCTCCAGTATTGAGGCGACTTGCAACATGTAATTCCTCTTCCGTGAGGAATTGGTCAATGTAGGGGTGGGCGAGCACATGGTCGTCCAAATACTGATTGTGGGTGATGGCCAAGACCCTAAACGAGATAGGTGCCACATAAGTGGGGTCATATTTGATGGTTTTAACTGCCCTGCGTTGCTCAGCATTGGTCATTATTCTGCAACCTTTTTTCTCCCATTGGATCCTTAGTGTAAACCACTGCTGCAAGAACGTGGAAGGCGAGCTTGCCATCTGCGTGAGCTCTTGCAACTCCTGTTTAGGAGCAGAACGAGGAGGCTTATGATACGAAGTGATAAGTCTTCTGAGGGTAGCTTGTTCCTTTGAGATTTTGTCGTTTGCTATCAGTTCGGTAGCAATTTTGGAGAATTTAGTGGTCATAAGTTCGTATTCCTCCCAAGTGCATGGTAATGCATGAACATCCGAAGCAAGCATTTTGTCAAGAAGACCTAGGTCTAGCCTCTCATAACTTCTAGCAAATGTAGTGAAAGTCTTGTCCAACATCTTAATGCAGGTTATTAAGTCATCCCCAGAAGTCGCGGCAAGGTCCTTAGCCAAGGAGAGGAAAGGTCGTATCGCGTATGAAGGTTTAAGACCTGCTGGTGGGGATGGTGCAAGTGGACTGGATAGTGTGACTCCCTCATCGGTGTCACGGGTTGGGCTTTTCACTCCGAAGCACGTTGAGGTGCTGCAGGAAGCTCTGGGGGCGTGGGGGTTGTGCTGGGTTCTGAGTGAGCAGTTAGAGTGGTTTTTAAGTTCTCTGGATTAGGTAGGTTTAAGGCCTGTGGAATTTTCTTTGGTCGATAGATGAGCTGAGACTTACTAGCCACAGCTGGCCATGGCCTGCTGACTATGTTCTGGGCACCACTTGTGCAAGCCTCCCTCACTAGGGTGAGACTGCTTGTAGATGAGCTTTTTAGCTGGTCCTTTTTAGGCACCCAAATCCAGGGATTTCCCTCGTCGTATCCTTGTGCTCACAAAAGATCTTTGGGGATCCAACACGGCGTGATTGTGTGTCTACGTTGATATCGTTTAGACAGCCTCTTAGGCCGTGACGGTTGATGATTTTGACGTTTAGGATCACACTTGGGTGGTCTACCCGGATGGGGTCTTTGCCGTTTTGGCACCCATAGAAACGTGGACTCTTTGGCCTTGTGAGCGCTCTTGGTGGGTTTGGACCTGGGGTCGAGAGCTCGGCACGAGGCCGTAGTTTCCTTCTGATCAGACTTGGGCTGAAGCGTGGTCGTAGGGGTTTCGACCGGTGGCTTTGTAATGGTAGGGGAATTAAGACATCCCTTGCTGAAGGTCGTCACTATACGCACATTGCCGATAGCAAGATGTATGCGGTTTAGGTTGTAATCCACATTACAGTTTGTTTGCTTCTTGAAAGTGCGACCCAATAGTGACACATTACCAGCCCCTTTAGTGTTAGGCAACACATGGAAGAAGGCTGGTAAACTTTCAGACTCGATGGAAACTACCACCTTGCACTTCCCTAGGAGTGAATAAGCGTTACCCCCAAACGGGGTGAGATTAGCGTTAGTGGGCTGTAGTTTCGGTTGACCAATGCGTGTCCAATGGTCATGCGTCAAGATGTTGTAGTCGACACCTTCATCAATCAAGGCCTCGAAAGAATACACCGCTCATACTGCGACTGTGATTCGTAGATATGCCGGTGCCACTACTTCTTCATCCTGATCTGTAAGGTCAGTTACAATAGCCATGCGGACGTTCAGTGGGGGTTCTAGCATGGGTGGCTCATGTAATGGATGGGAAGGAGGATAGTACTTCTTAATGTGGCTGCTGTTAAAAAAGCCTATTCCTTCACTATCAAGTGTCTCCAACTCGACATTCTCGGTCCTACCAATCATGCATACTCTGAAAGGCCCTAGACCTCGAAACTTCATCTTCTGTTTATGTCCTTTTACCGAGTATAGCAGAACAAGGTCCCCTTGTTCGAAGTCTCGCTGCTTGACATGCTTGTCAAACCACATCTTTCGTCGAGCCTTTTCACAAATCAGAGAGTGAGTGGCGAGGAGTCGGGTCTCCGTTAAGCGCTCTAGCTCCACCAAGCGGTTGGTCCAAGCCTCTCTTCCCTCTCAATGCTCTGGACTGCTAGCCTCAAGCTAGGGATGAAGAATTCCAAGGGTAAAATGGCTTCAGTTGCGTATGTCAGCTTAAAAGGCGTCTGTCCTACGGCCGTTTTATAAGCTGTGTGATAGGCCCACAAGGCTGCCATTAGCTTGTTGTCCCAGTCACTTCTTGAAGTAGACACAACTTTTGTAAGCACGTTGACTAAGATTTTATTTGTGGATTCGGCTTGGCCATTAGCCTGAGGGTAATAGGGGTAGGACTTCCGATGGATTATTTGGAAGATAGAGAGTAAGTGGGCAATCACTTCATTAATGAAGTGTGTGCCTTGGTCGCTTACAAGCTCGATTGGACAGCCAAACCGTGAAATGACCTGCTCCCACAAGAACTTTGCAGTTGTTCTAGCATCATTCTTTCTCGTGGCTTGTGCCTCCGCCCATTTCGTCAGATAGTTGATTGCCACTATGATGTAGCGAGCTTGGGAATACTGTGCTGCAGGACTAATAGGTATAATAAAATCGATGCCCCATTTTTCAAAGGGTTGTCGGGCTATGATAGGGGTCAACTCCATCTTTTCCTTTCGCACAGGCACTTTGGTCCTTTGGCACTCATCACAGTGCTTTACGAGTTTAGCGGCATCAGGAAGAGGGTGGGCCACCATAGCTGGGATTGTAGCACTTTTCGGGCTGTCGTATCCCCGCTAAAGTGTCCTCCAGTGATTCCTCCATGTGCTTCATTCAATGCATCGTGCATCTCGTGCTCACACATGTACCTATGCAATATACCATCTTGTCCCAACGTGTAGAGTTGACTAGCTATCAGTTGGTATGTTTGAATTTTCAAGATAAGTCTTTTCAGCCTGGCCTTATCAATGGGTCGCTCTCGTAGTCCATTTTTTAGCACTTGCACTATGTCATCGGCCCAATACGGCGTCAGATCAGCTTTAAATAATTCTCGCTCACTAGACAGGTTAAAGAGATGGGCATCCGGCAAATCGTCAGGCACGCCTTGTCCAGTGGCTTCTCCTGTGGGTATGCGGGACATGTGGTCAGCCATGTAATGCTGCTTTCCTTTGCGTACAACCACAGAGAAGTCAAACTCTAGTAAGAGGAGTAACCATCCAGCTATGTGCCCCGTAGCGCAAGGCTTGTTCATAAGATACAACAAGGCTTGATAGTCAACAAAGAAGACAAAGGGAGTGGCCAACAGGTAATGCCTAAATTTCTTTACCGCAAATACCATGGCCAACCCCTCCCTTTCTGTCGTGGAATAGTTCATCTCGGTCTCTGTAAGCTGTCTGCTCGCAAATCTCACCGGATAATCCAAGTTATATTCACTAGGCTGGCATAGCACGGCTCCAATAGCGAACTTAGAGGCGTCTATGTGTACATGAAACGTTATGTTCTAGTCTGGGGCTCGTAGGATTGGTGCAGTCGTAAGAGCCTTTTTCAACTCCTCATATGCACGCTGGCATTCCTCCGTCCACTCAAACACTATCAATAGCTTGTACAATGGTTTAGCTATTAGTGCGTAATTTAGTACAAAGCGTCGATAATATCCAGTGTGTCCCAACAAGCACTGAACTCCCTTGTAGTTATCGGGTGGCAGTAAGTCAACAATGACTCTGACTTTGGAAAAGTCAGTAGCAATGCCGTTCCTTGACACTACGTGCCCTAAGATGCATCCGTGTTTTACCCAAAACTGGCACTTTAAGGGGTTCAACGAGAGGTGGTACAGCCTACACCTTTCAAAGACAGCTCTCAATTTCTCCAAGTGTTCGGCCCAGCTAGAGTGTAAACATAAGTTGTCTACGAACACTTCCAGTTCACATCTAAGCATGTCCTTAAAGATAGTGCACATTAGGCATTGGAAAGTTGCAGGTGTATTCATTAGCCCAAAAGGCATGACAATGTAGGCGAACATGCCCCATTCCGTGGCAAAGGCAGTCTTGTGCTTGCCGTTGGGGTTGATTGTAACCCGAGAAACCATCCAGAAAACTGTAGGCTTCCTTTCCTGCTACCCTCTCAAGCATGTACTCGGTGTAAGGTAAAGGATAGTTATCCCTCTTCATAGCAGCATTCACTTTTTTGTAGTTCACGCACACTCGAATTTTTCCATTTTTTATACCTAGTCCATGTGCTCAATCTCATATATGAAACCTGCCCTCATGAGTTTATCAATCTTCTCTTTCACTGCATGGGCGTGCTTGGGATTCATGGGGTAAGGTCATTGTTTCGTTGGCACTGCATTTGGTACCATTGGGATGTTATGAGTCACGACCCTAGGTCGACTCCCTTAAGTTCGTCCACCAGGCAAATACGTCAATGTGCTCTTGTAGGAGCGCAACGAGTTTGGTCTCTTCATCCTCCACCAAGTCATCTGCAATGAACACCGGTCTTGGCTTTTTACCTTCCCCAGTCAAGTTAACTTCCTTGACCTTGGCGGGTCCCTCGATTGGTTCACTAGTATGACCTTGTCTTTTTGCACCTAGCAGAATCACCACTCTGTCACCCTTTTTAAGTTTTTTAAACCGTTGGGGTAGATCCTTCGGTTTCTTTTGCCTTTCTGCCTCTGAGTCCCTTGCTTTCTTCATGGCCTCCTCTTTTAGCCTCCTGCGCCTCAGGTGGACTGGCAAGTCTTCCTTGGTGCGTTTGACCTTAGAGGGTTGTGGTATCTTGGGATCACTCTCAGTGCTGACTTCCGACTCTGAGTTAAACTCGCACCCCTCACTTGAGGAAGGTGTTTCCCCAGGGGGTCGTAGTTCAGTGGGTGCATCCGTCTTGAGCACTGGGATTACCCATGGTTGTGCTACTCGAGCTTGCTTGTAATCCAAGGCTCCTATGCGTTCTAGCCAAGATCTGTCACACTCCATCCGCATGACTCCTTTTTCGTTCTGATTGGTCCCTTCTTTCCTAGGCCTCGAGTTTGCCCTGATTTGTTCTATCACTTTTCTTTCCATGTCATACTCTATTGTGTCTATCTCTTCTTCACTCTCTTCTCCCGTAAAGTGACTGTCCTCATACTCCTCATCATCCCGGTCCTGTCCTTTTGACTGCTCATCATCCCCTAAGCTTCCCTCTTCAATCTCCTTGTCGTTAGTAACTAAAGCCCAGTTATATAACAAGTTCAGGTCGTGGAACTTGGTCCATTTCCATTCTGGTTTAGCTAAAAGGTCACGTAGAGGTTTTAAGTTAGCAGCCAAATTGCCGTCCAATTTATTGGTCAGATACTCTATGATTTCCTGAAGCTCTAATTTGTTGTTGGGGATGTGGGACGAGGCTAGTTTGCCCAGGTTGAGTGAGCTTCCTGCCATCATGCAAAGTGGCACAACTGGCTCCTCAGTTGGCATGGTTGTGGCTTTAGCAGCCTGCGGATGTGGTCCTTCCTCATCCGAGAATGGTAGGTCAATGGTTTCCAAAACGTGCATCCAATCCCTCTCATCCTCGAGGAAAGGAATATATCTAGCGAGCGATCCATAGGGTTTGGTTATTTGAGTATCGCCTTTTAGCATAGCCGAGATGGCAGCTAGGTCAACAGGTGTCATCGTCCAAGTGTCCATCTCTACCCTCACTGCACTAGTTCTGTTCCCTAGGAAAATCAATCCATTGCCCTAGTCCTCTATGACACGTGCATTTCTCATCCAAGGTCGGCCTAATAGTATGTCGTAATCCACTTCCTTCATGACAATGAAGTTCACCGAAAATTGCACACTCGCAATCTTTACAGGCCAATTCTTTAAGACCCCAAATGGTCTTACCCTCATTCCGTTTGCTAATGTGACATTGAATCTAGCAGTCTCTACAAGAGGGTTTCCCCATGCCTCTAGGACTGCATGGTTTAGCGCACTAGCACCAGCACCTGTGTCTACAATTCCTTTTCGAGTCATGTCTCCTAAGGCTAGGACGGGCAGAACTGTGTGCATTTTAGTGCCTTCCCAAAAAGCATTGATGTGCAAAGACTTAGGATTTGAGTGTAGAGTTAAACTTGGGATCCATGTAACTACATTATGATCTTGCGGATCAGCACCCGCAAGTCCTGTGTGTCCCTCGATCAAGTCTTTTAACTCCTGCCACAAGGAGTGATTTTGCCTAAGAAGATCCTCCAAGCTTAGAGTTACTGGAGTGGACAGCAAGATTGTGAGGAGGTTATTGGACCCTTGCCTTCCTCTGAGGCTAGCAGTTCTAGGCCATCCATTCTATCTGCCCTGGTAAGTTTCCCCCGGCCTTGCTGCTGAGTCGCTCCTAGTGGTGAAGGTATGCTCCCAGCCTGTGGTTTTGAGGGTGAGACTGATGTGCTAACACTGGAGAAGTCGTCAATAGGGTCTTTCAATATGGGTTCAGCATCCTCGAGTTGCTTTTGGGCGTCCTTGACCTACTCCTTGACCTTGGCTATAGCCTTGAGTTGCCGTTTGGGGTGGGGATATTCCCCTACCGTGGCACTCCCTAGCTCTGCTGTCTTAGGAGCCGAGGTCTTTGCCTCTGCGTCTGTGACCTTCTTTCCTATTACTAGCGTAGTTTTTTCCTTGGTTTTAAGGGTTATCTTTGCATCGGTTCTCTTTTTCCGTCTCCTCCAGCTTTTCTTCCCCATTGAGGTTGCATCAAGGTTACTTGGCCCTGGCAAGGAGATGCCTACTTGTTTCGTTTGAGCTTGCGTCATAGCATGTAGTGGGATGGGCATATCCTCACTACCAAAAGTTTCCACTCCAAAGAGCCCGAAAGGCACTGATGGCATGTTGGCAGAGCTGGTTGATGGCTTCCGCCTAGGACAGTCAGGAAACACATGAGAGATTCCACACTCTGCGCATCAGAGATCCGCTTTGTCCTTGTTAGCGTGTTCTCGCTCTCGGCAGTATGATGAAATGTGGCCTGGGTGGCCGCAAGTCCAGCATGTGATTGGATCCTGGCTGGGCCCTCCAAAGCCTTTGCCTTTTCCTCTTCCTAAAGCCATCACCGGCACTGGCCGATAGTCCATCAGGACTGGGTTGCCCTCCTCGTCATAGGATATGTACGGATTGACATATGTCTCTTCCTCATTAGGCTCTTCCACAAAGTGAATAGGAGCATCGCTAGATGGGTGAGTCAAAAAGGCCTTGGTGGCCTGGGTATACTAGTTGGGTTCATCTTCATCCTAGGCACGGCAGGTCTTGAGTCAGTTGGTGCTGGAAGAGCTAACTGGGATCCCCTGCCAAAGAAATTAGGTGGCCTATTACCTAAGTATGGAGGGTTGTACTGCTACGTGCATGGGAATCTCCTCGGCATTCTGCAATGCACTGCATCATGCCCGAATCTACCGCGATTTGAGCACGGCCGAGATCTAGGATCTTGGCACTCAACTGGGAGGTGATTGCCACCGTTGTACACACATTGTACATGGGATCTCACAGGCTTTCTCACGAGCTCTTGCAACCGTGCAATCTCCATTCTCATCTTTGCCATCCCTTGGTCGTGGTCTACACTCTTTCCCTTATACTGCACGCTAGCAGTTGCTTTTTCCCCCAAGGTGGTTGATCTCTTAGGGTCCCTCTGGCTTGCACTATCTTGGTTGGTAGTCCTCATGCTATGTTCCCTGAGTTAATCATCTACGCGTATTGCCTCCTCGAAGACGCGAGCTAGCACGTCTCCTTGTAAGGTGGAGTTACTGGCCAAAGCCTTATAGAGCTCCTCACTCGGAATCCCATTCATGAACACTGTAGACACTTCCCTCTTGGTAGGTCGCTCATTGGCAGGGATTCTCTTGTAGAGGCTGCGCACCTGAGTGATGTAATCCCTAACATCCTCCTTCTCCCTTTGACTGATATTCATCAACCTAACAATGAGGTTATCTGAATACCCCGCCTCCAAAAACCTCTTCATGAAGAGGCCCTTAAGGCGAGCAAAGTTTGTACGTTCTACAACATCCAGACTAGAATACCAGGTCCTCCCCTTGTCACCTAAGCACAGGCCAATGGCTGGAGCTCACTGCGCAGGGTCAGCAAGACCATTCGCCTCACATACTTGCTCGAACTACTCCATGAAGCTGTACGGGTCACTGCTAGGTTCGTATCGAGCTAGTTGTTTAGCTACTATGGGGATTCTAGCCTACCCTTTAGCCCCTTGTGTGACTCCCAATCCTAAAGGTAGTGCGGTGGCTAGGGCAGTAGCACTCTGTTCCACGGATGTATTATCCATGAGTCGCTTTGCCACTAGTTCACTCAATGTCATGCCAGCCTCTGCTACCCATTCCCTCTCTACGTTCGCGGTCCGGACTTGGCCGCCCCAGCTAAGTCTAGTACTCGTCTAGCCTTGTACATATCCACGTCTTGCTGCAGCCTTCTAGCCCTTTGCTCATGGTTGTAGGCAATGATGCCTTCTAGCACTCTCTTGATAGCTCTTCTCTCTTCTTCCAGGTTAGCTACCACTTCCTCTATAGATCTGCCTTGGATCACGGTCCTGGTGAGTAGGTCGTAGTCATGGACCAGTTCGTGGACCGAGGTTGGAAATTTTCCTAAGTCTAATTGGTCTTCCCCTTGTTCGCCTCCTGATCCCGACATTGTTTCTACTTCCAGGTCCACGAGGTTGTCAATGAATCCAATCAGCTCCGACAGCTTCCACTCCTCTATCTTGTTGCTTCCCGTGCCTTCGTGTCTTCTCCAGGTATTGCTAGTAGGGCACTCAGGCACCTGTGTAAGTCTTGGGGTCTTCTCCTACTAGTGGGTTCCTTATTGTTATCAGATATCCAGGTGTGCTCCTTATTATTCGAAAGTAGCTGCGATCCTTACTCACACGTTGTGCTTAGTGCTTTCGTGGTGCTTGGTGCGAAAACAAGATTTTCTCTTTTTTTTTAAATGTGCAGACTTAGTGGAGCACAAGAGTGAAGTGCCGATGCAGAAAGCGTTTAATGCAAACTCCACCTTGTTTCTACCCATGTTCTCAGCCTAATTTGAGTTCTCAACTCAATTCCCGACTATTCTGCGGTCTTTCCACGCCCTAAGTTTGATTGTTCTCTGAGGTTCTAATGGTCAAACTGGCTCTAGGAGGTGTTCAGGGTTGCGTCCTAGGGTCAAGTCTGAGGCAAGGCCAGCAAAAGATCCTTATCTTTTCCTTCTGGCAGGATGGTCCACTTCTAGGAATCGGAAGAGCTGGTCTGATTTTGGGAGTCGGACGGTCAGATTCTTGCAATTGGATAGGTCTGGTTTGAATCTAATAGTCGGACGGGGTTGGTTCGATTTTGGGACTCGTCCGACCTTGGTGGTCCGATTCTGGGAATCGGACCAGGAGGGTGGTCCTACTTTCAAAGTGGTCAGATTATGGACTGGTCCGAGTCCAGCTCCGATGGTCTGACTCTAATGGGTAGTTTGAGTGCCACGTGGCACGTCCGATCGGGGTGTCCGATTTTGGGAATCAGACAGGTCTGGTCCGACTCTCTCAGTCGGACGGTCCGATTTTGGGAATCGGACGGTCCGACCCCAGGACTCGGGTGGTCCGATTCTGGGAATCGGACCACTACGTCAGCGGCGGGCGCGATTCCGACGCGTTTGAATCCTTCTTAATGTCTACTACACACAATCACTACAGACTTCTCGTATCTGATTAGAGCACTATTGGAAAACACCAGACTCACCTGGAGTAGCACGAATTGTTGGCGTCTAGAATCGGGGTAGCATTTCCTCATCCTGTGAACCAGAAGCTCTCTCTCTCACACAAGGCTAACCAAAGAAATGAGGTTTGTCCTGGCCTCCCAAGCCTTTTAAGGTCCTTTCCCTGCACTGCAAAACCTTACAGCCAGTTTCCTGTCCTTGTTTCACCCAGAAACTTGAATCTGGTCCCCTGTTTCCCTGTTTCCAGCAACGGCTAGAACCTTTGTTTTCTCTTTTCTTACCCTAATCTAACCTTAATCTAGTGTAGCCAACATGCAAAAAAGAAATGCGGAATAGTAGTCCTAATCTAATGCTTCCAACAAAGCCAAATACTTACTTGTTTCATGGATTAGACCCTCCTAAATCTCCTAGTTATCTCGAGCACCGGTTCAGGCTGCATCGATTTGATGCACGGGACGCTCAAGGCTCAATTCTGTCAGTCCCGGCAAACCAAAATGGAGGGGAGCTTTGAGCTCTACTCGAGACCTACGGACCACTTATTGCTCAAGTGTTTCGAACCGAGTGGCCATGGCTACCTCTCACATAGCCGACGTGCAATGCCTACCTTACGGGTGTAGTGAGCTTACCTTGATGCTCGATTGAGTACCCTCCTCTTTCTTGCACACTGGTAGCTCCACGATCCTTGAGGCAAGCTCAAGCAACCTCAATCCCTCTCCCATGAGCTTCATCCTCCATAGCCACGCGCGAGACAAGAGAAGAGAAGAGAGGAGGAGAAGATGAAGAGAGAAGATGGAGAGCTTCTTCTCCAAGAACCCTCACTCTCACACAATCACTCCCTCACTCCCTCACACTTTCTCAATCCCTCTCTCAAGCGCAAGCAAGAAGGCAAGAAACAAGAGAAGAAGAAGAAGAAGCTTTGGCCACACACAAGAATGAGCTTCCCATTCACTTTTCAACTTTATATACATGCCCTATTTTTCATGGGCAGTCATCCCCCTTTTTTACATGGCCGGCCATTAGCCTAGGCCCATTTCTCATTTCCCATTGTTCTAGTCTATCCTATCCCCAACTAATGCATACAATTTGCACAGGAGTGAGCCTGGCGCTCTCTTACAAGGTTTTGGAAGTGTTTTCGCACTTAATGGTGCGCTTTTCATTCCTTTACTCTCCTTGGGCGACTCTAAGACTTCTTGAGGGTCATGCCCATGCATTTAATTTTTTCCAGGGTCTAGTTGCCAGTTAAGGCGCCTTTTCCTTCTTTTCTTTTTTTTTTCTATTTCCCGCTCCTCTATGCTGCGGTAAACACTATTGGAGTAGGCTTAGTTCTCTCTAGCAAGGTACCGAGCAACCTAAGCCTGTGATTCATCGTGCAAATAACAAGAAGAAAATTTTGCAAAGGGATAGAGCCATACTCGAGGAAATGCCCAATGGGGTAATTCTAGTTGAAACTTTTCCAATCAATAAGAGTTTATCTCCTAGCAATGCTAGGTAGTAACTAGGGATCAAAAACTAAAATATGATCAGAAAGATGATCTAGTACAAGCAAAGTTAACCCTAAACCTAGTAGGGATGATAAGAAGGTATTGGATGTCCAAGCTAGTCCTCTTATAAATGATGGTGTTTTAGAGGAGCCTTTGGTCAAAAGAAAATGGAAATAAAAAGAAAAGTAGGGTACTATGATTATGAAGAAGCCAAAAGAGCAGCTGGTGTGAAAAGAGAAGAGACCAGTGGCAAAATTTTGTGAGTCTGACTTAGGAAACACATTATGTGAAGCCAAGCCAGATGTGAAACTTCTCTACAACTAATTCAACTTTCACTAAACGTTTGAAGGAGTTCAAGAAAATCCTATGAATGGATTATGTTGTAGAACCTTTTGGTGTCCATTGAGTGGGTAGTGAATGGTGGAATCATGTAGAGAAGCACTATCCTAGGGTGTTGGCCTATGTCAATGGAATTCTGATAGAAAATGCAATGGGTCATCCATAAATATTATGAGTATAGATTTAATGGAGAGGCTAGGTCTACCAATCCAAAAGGATGTTGCAATGGTTTTAAAAATGAGTGATGATAACCTAAGGCAACCAGAAGGAATGGTAGTGCAAGTACATGTGACAATTGTTGCTAATATTGAGTGCATCCTTGACTTTCATGTTATCCGATTTGTTGGGAGGCCAAGCTATTAGTTGTTGTTGCTTGGATGTCAATGGATATTACATTCTAGATTGTTTGGTGGATATCCCAACTAGTTGATTAATTTTTGGATGTGGATTAAAGGGAATAATTTTGGATGCATACTTTGAGACCCTGTTGGATGAAAGGGCATTACCTCCCACTATAGAATGGGAGGCACTTGAGGCAACCTTAGCTATTGGAACCTCAAGTTCTAGTGATTCTTAAGAGGGTTCTACTACTTACCAGGTTTACCAAGTATGTCTAGATGAGCCAATAGAGGCAAAGTATAGGATTTGTGACACTGATGTGATAGAGATGGACCTTGGGACTCCCAATGATCCCCACCCCATTAAACTCAGCACTATGTTATTTGCTAATGAACATGCAGATTATGTGGCACTCCTACTATAGCAGTTTAGGGGTATATTTGCATGGAGTTATGATGAATTGCAGGGGATTCCTCCCTCTATTGCTATGCATATGATCCCATTGAAAGAAAGTAGTAAGGTAGTGAGGCAAAAGATTAGATATATATCTTTTGAACTAAAAGAGTCTATTTTTGATGAATTGATGCACTTAAGAAAGACTGGTTTGATATTTCCCATTAAACATATAGAATAGTGCTCATTGGTGGTAATAAGAAAGAAAAGAACAATCAAATCTACTTGTGTGTCCATTTTAAGGAATTGAAAAAGCAAATGGTGAAGGACTATTATCCTCTACCTTTTATCAATCAGATTTTAGATAAACTTCTGGTAGGGTGAGAGATATACTATTTCATGGATTGTTTCGCGGGTTATAATCAAATGGCCATAGCTAAAGAGGATAAGTTAAAGATAACATCCATTACAATTTTTGGCACTTTTGCATACCATGTGATGCCTTTTGGCCTTATCCATTACAATTTATGGTACTTTTGCATACCATGTGATGCCTTTTGGCCCATGTAAGGCTCTTGGTCTTGGGAATGAAGGCTGATTAGATATCCCCTGAAGAGCTAAAGGTTTTCATAAATGATTTGGAGGCAGCTACCATGACTCTTTTTCGAATGGTTTTTAGTCAAAAGGTCGTATCCACCAAGGATTAGAGAGAGAAAAAAATAGAGAATAGAATAAAGAAGAGAAGAAAAATAATAGGTAGGAGGTACACAAGATAAATACAAAGCTCAATGATTCAAAGCATTATGTATTAATAGAACCTAAGAAGATAAATAAAATCCTTCTATGGAACTCCAAATACACTTTAGCCTTATGTATTCTTGATTATTATAGTAGTCATAAGCTGATCGTTTGATGGCTAGACTCTAATCCAAATGGTTCTTGGATTATCTACACAATGTCTACTACTCGAAAGCAATCTCCAAGCGTTAGATCTCCTCGAGCTCCCTCTTATACCAAAAGCACACACAAAATGCTAGCTTCTTCTCTATTGCTCTCGAATGGAAAATCTAATGGTTCCATTAGCTTTGAAAGGGGGTAAAACCCCACAACACCTGCTCAGAATTTTCTCAAATCGCTCCTTCTTCTTCTTAGTCTAGAGTGATGTCTGCTGCCTAAAAACTACGATCGCGTGCAGAAGTTTTCTACACCTTTTTAGGATATTTACAAGAAATAATAGCTAAAATATAAAAAATATGCTAAAATTATCCAAAAAATCCTGTATTTTTGAACCGTCCATACTATGGACACTGATACTAATGAGTAATATGGCATTGAGTCTCTAGATGATGGTGCACTCCAAATTTTTTACACTATGTCTGCATAAATAGCAACACTGCATTCACCCCCTCTAAACCTACACATCCTCCGAGGGGTGCCACCCAAAGCATCAACTTGTTTCTCATTATGCACATAAGAAGCCATCCCCTTGGATTCTATATTAAAATAACTAGTATTTACATAACTCTAACACCACACCAAACATCCACTTAAGGGTCATCAGGCCTTGGGTGTGCATCATATACTAGAGGCTGTTGAATCTCCATATACATGATATCAATGCACCCATCAAGAAATACAATGTAACATGCCTGATCTTTTCAGAGTCCACTACATAA
Organism: Lygodium microphyllum; assembly: GCF_053477565.2. Taxonomy (NCBI): domain Eukaryota; kingdom Viridiplantae; phylum Streptophyta; class Polypodiopsida; order Schizaeales; family Lygodiaceae; genus Lygodium; species Lygodium microphyllum. The sequence goes on from NC_141149.1 coordinate 81,352,466, forward strand.
AAATCTTATACTAACAATTGTGTACCACATTAAACATAAACTGAGACTCATTTGCATCCAACACATATTGACCATCACCAAAAATAGTGAAGCAACCTATATCTTAAAGTATCTTTGAATTACCTATCAAGGCCTTAACAAAGCATCCAAAACGTTTTTCAGCTCTATGGAGCATCATACACATGATCCTCTATTTGTGTAGCATCTAGCTCATGGATTATCTCAAAGATAGCAACTATGTTCTGCAAATAATGTATATCTAGAAAGTCACCAATCTCCCTCTGAGTCCTTGCATCAATTAAAACATGAGCTTTGTAAACCTCTTTAGATGCATTAAGAAAATCTACATATGCAATGGTTAAGTCTTCCACTACAGGATCTTCCAAGGCATCAATGGTTATCTCAATATCAGATTGTAGCTTATATCCCAATTGTTTGCCATTCTTTTTTCCCTCTTGCTTGCTATCTTATTTCTATTCCTGCCCAAGCTCTTCCATAACATGCTCGGGAGTGGCTGAGTTGCAGCTTTAGGATGATCCACACTTCTTCTTGTCACTCTCTTAGATGTCCCTACATTATCTTCATCTCTCTTCCGTTTCTCTTCCACAAGTACATTCAAGTTTTTCACTTTTGCTAAATATGTATACGTTGAATATGCATTTACCAATGATTCCTAGCCAATTATGTTACGAATGCCTTACTCTACATGGGACATTTCACTATCAGTAACTTTTCTCTTTTCAGTTGTATGCAAAGCATGTGTCCATATTGCACCCTTTGGACCTTGGCCAAGCATTTTATTCAACTATAAACCAAAAGTGGCAACATGTATAACCACATAAGCATTTCGGGCGACCAAATCTTTCAAAAAATTTTGTATACCTCCCTTTCCAAAATTCAAAGCAAGAGGAAATCCCCTTTCTTATGCATGAATCTTGCCATCTTTCCAAAAGATGAGCTGTCATGCAAAGGCCTCTTGATAAGCAGCACAAACCTTCCTTTCATGATTCAAACTATCACACCACATACATCTTTTCCCTATTTTAGGGGGCTATTGCTCATCCCCTTTCCTGTTATCCTTTCTCACCCAATTTTGTGACCCTCAACTAAAGATCCCACATGCCTTTAACCAATTCATCTAGTATATATTTCCTAACAGTGGGAATACCAGGTGTAACCATAGGGTTAGCCAGAAAAGCAAGTGGCTTACTAGATACATAAACTATTTTGCCCATAACAGTGGGCAAGCAAGATACATGCAATCATTCTCTTCCTCTATGCCTTTTCATAGTGTAGCAATAGTATCCTTAACATGCCTCCACTCTATTTTAAACCATGTCTCTGTAGTTTGATCCTCTAACAAATCATCAAGCTTCTCTTGAAGCTCAAGATCTGTTGCTTGTCAAAATAATTTTATTTTCTAGTACTATTCTACAAGATTTAACTGCCCCAACCAACTTTGAAATTCTCTTAATAACTCTATAGCCGCAAGACCCTTATTAGGTTTTAGAACACACTCCTAGAAAGTCTTACAAGTAATCAAATTGGTGTCTTCAATGTAAAATTCCTCTTAGAGTGTATTTTTGAAAGCTACCCAATCAACTTCTTGCATGTACAATTCAGTAAAACTTGAGCTTTTAATTCATGTACAATGACCTGCATGAAATAGGAGCTCCATGCAAGTTGAGCCGCCCCAAAGAATTTCATTTTTTGAGCATAGGTATACAAATATGTAGATATGTTCTTGCCATTAAAAAACTTCATATCATTCTCTATTGTCTATACAAACCATTCATCACAATAGTTTCTGTTTGAGTAGAAGCATGCATCACCTATTATTGTGTTGTACCTGCATAAGCATGTTTATATTCTACACTAACTACTGTAAAATATCACTATTGTGCTTGAAGGTTCTCCCATCCTACCTTTCCTTCCAACAACCTTTTACATCATTAGGTTTACCAATGTTGGAGGGGTTTTAATCAAAAGGTCATATCCATTGAGGATCAAAGAGAGAAGAAAGTAGAGAATAGGAGATAGAAGAAAGGAAAAAGAAAAGGCCAGAGTTACACAAGACATAGACAAAGCTCAATGATTTTAAACAATGTGCACCAAATACAAGTTTCTTCTTTGCTCCTCAAATGACGTTCCATTGGATCCTAAAGGGGGGGTTAAACCCCAAACACCTAGTTGGAATTCTCTCAGATTTCTCATTCTTCTTCTTTCGAGTTTGAAGTGTTGTTTGCTACTTGAAAACTATGATCACATTAGCATGAATTTGAGACCATTCTTTCTACATGAGATCTCTCAAAACTAGCTAAAAAGCAACTTGTTTTTTTCATGTCATGCTATTCTAGATGTTTTCTATATCTTTTTAGGATATTTACAAGAAATAATAGCCAAAATATCAAAAATAGACTAAAATTATCCAAAAATCCCATATTTTTAGACCATCCATACTATGGATTCTGACACTAATGACTAATACGGCATTGAGTCTCTAGATTAGCAAGAAAGTTGGATGATGATGCACTCTAAAGTTTTCCACACTATGTCCGCATAGTGGCATGACACTGTCATACACAATTAGTTCTTCTACGTGCATGTTGTAGGTTACGTCATGAGTATTGCATAGTGTTGAGTCCTCGAAAGTTTGTATTTGGGATGACTTATGGCTTGTTATTAGGTCATGTTGTAAGTGTAGTTGGTAATGGATCTTGAACTCAATTTAGCTATGGAGGCTTGAACTCGTAAGCAAGAGACATGAAGAAGACTGATGATTAGATACAAACTTTTACCCAAGTGAATTAGGTTCCAAGATAGATTAGCTTGGACTCATAAACACAACCTTGAGTGGATGGAGTTATAGACTCTAAGTACAAAGTATAATAGCATTCATAAAAAAGGTGAACCAAGTACATGCTTTTATAGCTTTCCAACTTCTCCACTGTCCTCACTATGCATATGGGATTTAGGATAGCTCTTCTTAAAGCATACATCATTTGTCTATTTCTCAACACCCCCCTCAAATGATGAGTCTCTACACTTGCTGGTTTTAGCTCATAGGCAGCCTAGTCAAGTTAAAGCTTGGGACTTTACATCTTGGCAAGGGTTTTACAAATCAAATCCACTAAGGGAACAAATTCCTTAAAATAGTTTGTCGTAGTTGTTGATGGTAGCGGAAGTATCTTTTTCTTCTTCTTCATTCATGAATTGATTTTGGTGGTGGTTATTCTGCATCTGTTGTGCTCTTTTCTTGTGGAAGCATTCACTGGAAATATGGCCATTTTTACCACAATAATGACATGTCATACGATTCCTATTGTCGGTGTTGAATCCTCGACCTCTTCCTTTCGGTCCAGTAGCTCCTCTAGTGTATAAGAGGTTCTCCCCTGGGCTAGTTTCTTTTACATCTTTGCTTTTAAACTTGCTTTCTTCATCAAGCAATGAGTGCTCAATATCTTTGAGTGAGAGACTCAGAACATTACTTAGAGTGGACACAAGGTTCTCATATGGATCCTGTTGAGATATCGAGCTCCACTCGTGATATGCCAGGGTGACCGTTGTGCATTTATGTCACCGACTTGTCAGTTGTAGATGCGGTTGGTACATCGCCCATGAATAATAGCTACATGATAGCTATCCTTATCTACTCTAGTTCGTGGCTCAGTTAGTATGCCACCTTAGTTAGTTGAGTTGACCCATATATAGGGTTCTTCTATTTCCTTGTACTACAGTTCTTTTTTGGCTTACACAACTAAGAAGAGGAAAACTGTTTTCAGCCTCTACCTCTGTGTGTATTCCCCCATTGTGCAAGCAAGAAAGCTACAAGTGAAACTCCTTCCTTCTCTCCCACAATCTTGACATGGTATCAGAGCCTTGTTCGTGGTAAGGAGCTCAAGAAAGCAAGCCAAGCTCGCGGTGTTATGGTAAGAGGAGCAGTGTTGCTTTCATTTTCTGTTTTGGGAGCAGATCTCTGTAGGCAGCACAGCCGAAAATTGCAAGAGTGCATTGTCTCAGGTTGAGACGCCCTTCAGGTGAAGCAAGAGGGCAGTATATGCTGCGGGACAAGGGCTTTAGCCCTTGGCGACCCTGTTTTTTTGATTTGAGGCCATTTCGGGGCTGTTTTAGAGGCGGAAGTTTTCTGCATGCACTCAGGAAAAGGCCCTGTTTTATGCTGTGTGACCACTGTTCTACAGGTCGGTGAAAAGTTACCACAGAAATTGCATCGTATGCTTGTGTGCAGAGACATTGGGAGTTACAGAATCATCCTTGGTTCCTGTTTATGCAAAATCGTCACTAGGAAGTGACTGTGTGGTCAAATACCACTTTCGCCAGTTTTGCAGATTTGCCCTTGTGAGGGTGAAGCTGTGTTTTTTGCACTGACAGAATTTTTGCAGTATTCTATAATGGTGTCTGATTCTCTTTCACAGATTGTAACTGAAAAGCTTGACAAGAACAACTTCCAAGCATGGAAGTTTAGAACGACGAATTTCCTTATGGGAAAAGGATATTGGGAATTTGTTGCACGAAATGAAGAAGAACCAGTTCTTCCTGATGTTCCCAATCAATAGCAAATGCAGGCATTCAAAGCATGGCATGAGAGAGCCAGGAAAGTTATGTATTGGCTGTCTATCAATATTTCAGACTCTATGATTGTGCATATTCAGGATGCAAGTACGCCAAAGGAGGCATGGGATACTTTGTAAAAAATGTATAGCACAAATATGTAAGCCAGGAAAATGCAGCTCAAGCAAGAGTTGCATAATGTGCAAAGAGAAAGTATGAGTATCAATTACTACCACATGAAGGTGAAGAAGATTGCAGATGCACTTGCTTCCATTGGGTTGCCAGTGGAAGATGATGATTTAGTTTCTGTGACCTTGAATGGTCTAGGAAAGGATTATGCACAGTTTTGGACATCCATTTCAGTTCGTGAAAGATTTCCAGATTTTGAGGATTTGATTGCTCTTCTAATTTCTGAGGAGCAGAGAAATGGTGGTGCATCTTCTTTAGGAGGAACTTCAAAAGAAACTGTCTTCTACTCAAATGCTGGAAGAGGTAGAGGCAGAGGTAGAGGAGGCCGATTTGGAGGCCGTGGTAGAAATCAGAATATGCAGCAAACTCAAGAAAACCAATCCTATGGAGGAGGACGTGATAACTCTAGAGGCAGGGGGAGCCAAAGAGGTCGTGGTGGATGGCAAAGAGGCCAAAATGCAAACAGCAATGTTGAATGCTACTACTGTGGTAAAATGGGTCATATGGCTAAAGACTGCTATAAAAAGCAGAATGACATCATGAATAGGAAATTACAACAAGGGAATTATGCATCTTCTAGTAGACAGGGTGATGACAGAAATGAGCATTTGTTTATGGTGCAGCACATGAACAATTCTATAACAAGTGCAGAAGAAAGCAACAATGTATGGTATGTTGACTCAGGTGCATCAAACCACATGACAGGTCATACAAAATGGATGGAGGATGCAAGGAAAATGGAAAAACCAGGATTTGTGGAGACTAGTGATGATACTGCACATCCTATTGTGCAGATTGGAAAAATTCATTTGTCTATGCAGGATGGGAAAAAGAAATACCTGTCTGATGTATTTCATGTCCCGAATATCACCAAGAATCTGGTTTCTGTTAGTCAAATGGTTGAGCAGGGCTTGCAGGTCAGATTTAATCCTCATGGATGCTTTGTTGAGGATATGAACAATAAGGGTCGCTTGATAGCAAAAGGAAAGAAGAAGGGCAGAATGTTTACATTGGATGCAGACATGTCCGAATTGAGTGCAGCAATGTTTGCAATGGGACCGGTGTAGTTACAGATATTGATATCTGGCATAAACGCATTGGTCATGTTAATGTACAACGACTTAAATCAATGCAGGCCCAAAATATTGTTGCAGGATTGCCAAAATTCAAGGTTGCAGAGATGCATAAGGTATGTGGAGCCTGTCAGTTTGGAAAACAGGCAAGGAAACCATTTCCTAGACATGTTTAAGAGAGTAAGAAGCCATTGGAATTAATCCACTCTGATGTGTGGACTACTAAAGCTACATCTCTTGGAGGCTGTCATTATTTTGTCAGTTTTATTGATGACTATAGCAGAAAAGTTTGGGTATATTTTATGAAAAAGAAAAGTGAAGTTTTTGGGCATTTCAAAACTCTTAAAGCTATGGTTGAAAAAGAAACAGGCCTGCAAATAAAATGCCTAAGGTCAGATGGAGGGGGAGAGTACCTCTCAAATGAGTTTGCAAGGTTCTTGCAGGAGCATGGCATAAAGCAGCAATATTCATGCAGTCATACCCCACAACAAAATGGAATTGCAAAAAGGAAAAACAGGCATATTTGAGAGGTATCTCGTGCCATGCTCAATGAAAAAGACCTGCCAGATTTTTATTGGGCTGAAGCAGTTGCTACAGCAGTCTACATAATGAACAGGACTCCCACTGCAGCAATACATGGCATGACTCCAGAGGAGAGGTATACTGGTAGCAAACCAGATATTTCTCATTTGAAAATTTTTGGTTGCATTGCCTATGTACATGTGCGAGATGAGTTGAGATCCAAGTTGGATCCAAAAGCTAAGAAGTGCATCTTTATTGGTTACTCTCTGCAGCAAAAAGGGTATAGATGCTATAACCCTTCTACTCGTAAGTTTATAGTGAGCAGAGATGTTGTTTTTGATGAGATGAGTAGCTGGTATAAACCAATAAATGTGATTGATGATGTAGATGCACAAAATGGTAATGCTGCACAGAATTCACAGCAGCAGTCACAAAATATTAGTGGACCTAGAGCGTCCTCTAGTAGTGGTTCACATTCTTCGCCATGGACAGGCAGATTGAGATCAGGAGAATCTTCTCAAAGCAATGCAGATAGTGGTATGAAGGTATCACGAAAAGGAAAAGAGAAGGTTGATCAGCCCATGTTTGATGTGAATGCAGGTCACTCTTATGTGGATGGTGAATCCAGTGGCTCAGAACAGAGCATTGATGATGAGTTGGGTATTCCTTCTATTGCTACACCTGGAGTAAGGAAGACCATGGACGTTTTGAGAGCAACTGGGAGTGAACCTATTTTGCGCAGGTCTATGAGAGCTAGGTATCGTGTGGATAGGCTGAAATATGATGGATTTACAGCCATTTACTATGCATATATGGTCAAAGTGATACAGGAACCAGAACCCACTTCTTTTGAGCAAGCCATAGGAAAAGAAAAATGGGAGAAAGCCATGGATGAAGAAATGCATGCCTTGGAAGCAAATGCTACATGGGAATTGGTACCTTTGCCTAAAGGTAAGAATGCAATTGGATGTAAGTGGGTTTATAAGGTGAAGCACAATGCAGATGGTTTTGTGAACAGATACAAGGCAAGATTAGTAGTCAAGGGGTATGCACAAACATATGGCATTGACTATGAAGAAACATTCAGTCCGGTTGCAAGGATGGAAACCGTAAGAGCAGTCATTGCTATGGCTGCATCAAAGGGATGGTCTTTACATCAGATGGATGTTAAGAATGCCTTCTTGCATGGTGATTTGCAAGAAGAGGTATATATGGAGCAGCCACCAGGTTATGTGCATGCTGTTCATCATCAGTTTGTTTGCAGGTTGAAGAAAGCCTTGTATGGCTTGAAGCAAGCACCTAGAGCATGGTCTAACAAGATAGGACAGTATCTTGTCACTATTGGCTTTCAGATTTCCAAGGCAGATTTCTTACTTTATGTGAGAAAAACAGAGAAAGGTATTATGCTACTTGTCATTTATGTTGATGATTTGATTATGATAGGTGACAGTGATGAAGATATCCTTCATGTGAAAATGCTATTGAAGCAGAAGTTTGAGATGAAGGATTTGGGAGAGCTGCGTTATTTCTTGGGCATTGAGGTGATTAGATCACCAAGTGGGATACAGCTCTTGCAGAGGCAGTATGGATTGGACATGCTGTCCAAATATGGGATGACAGGTTGTAAGCCTATTTCAGCTCCTTTGGAGCAGAATGTGAAGCTGAGCGCAGATGCAGGTGAGCTTCTGGAAGACCCTACTATGTACAGACGCATAGTAGGAAGCTTGATTTATATGACTATTACCCGGCCAGATTTGAGCTATGTTGTTGGATTGGTAAGTCAGTTTATGCAGGCTCCAAGGAAACCACATTTGGATGCGGCTAGACACATACCCAGGTATGTGAAGTCCACATTGCAGTATGGACTATTTTATGAGACTGGGGTTCGAATACAGTTGCATGGATACACTAATGCTGATTGGGCTGGTAGCATTTCTGATAGACAATCTACCAATGGATATGTGTTCTCTTTTGGGAGTGCTGCAGTCACTTGGAGCAGCAAGAAACAGCCTACAGTTGCCTTGTCGAGCACAAAGGCCGAGTACAGGGGTGCAGCAATGGCTGCATGTGAGGTAGCTTGGTTGCATAAGCTACTTTATGATATGCATCAGCCTACAGATGGGCCACTTGTCATTTTTTGTGACAACATGAGTAGTATACACTTGGCAAATAATCCAGTCTATCATGCTAGAACAAAGCACATTGAGGTGCACTATCACTATGTGTGGGAGAGGGTTTTACTAGGTCTTATTGATTTAGTTTATGTCAGCATAGAGGATTAGGTAGCTGACATATTCACAAAGGCATTGGGCGTAGAGAATCTGTGCAAGTTCAGAGACCTGCTTGGTGTGTAGGAATTGGGATTGAGCTCGAGGGGGAGTGTTGAGATATCGAGCTCCACTCGTGATATGCTAGGGTGACCGTTGTGCATTTATGTCACCGACTTGTCAATTGTAGATGCGGTTGGTACACCGCCCATGAATAATAGCTACATGATAGCTATCCTTATCTACTCTAGTTCGTGGCTCAGTTAGTATGCCACCTTAGTTAGTTGAGTTTGGTTTGAGACCCATATATAGGGTTCTTCTATTTCCTTGTACTAGAGTTCTTTTTTGGCTTACACAACTAAGAAGAGGAAAACTGTTTTCAACCTCCACCTCTGTGTGTATTCCCCCATTGTGCAAGCAAGAAAGCTACAAGTGAGACTCCTTCCTTCTCTCCCACAATCTTGACAGATCCTTGTTTACACTTGCAAGCAGTAGAGCTATTGCTACATCTTCATCAATATTATTTTTAATAGATGCAAGCTGAGTTTTTAAACTCTTAAACTTATTAATGTGTATGGTCATAGAAGCACTGTCTTTGATATCCAGTTTATAAAATTGCATGAGAAGTTTTACCTTTGAATTCTTTGCTTGAGTGCCAAACATTCTATCAAGTTCCTCCTAGGCGGTTCTAGTATTTCTAATGCCAGATATATGATGTAGCACATCATTACTTAATCCCTAGGCAATGATGCCTAGTGCCTTATTATTCATCTTCTTCCATTCTTTGGATTTGACCTGGTCTTCTTCAACGAACCCATCTTCATCATCTTCCTTCTTGTTATCTGCATCATCTTCAAACAAGTCCCACAAGTCTTTCCACATAAGATGGTACATGGTCTTCTCCTTCAAGGCATGGAAGCCTTCACCATTAAACTTTGCTATATGTTCTACTTCAGTCATCTTAGTAGGAGGTCTTACCACGAGAACTCTCGGGTAGTGTCTATCCCTTTACAAGAAGATTGAGATTTACAAGTGATTTGATAATTTTAAAAACATTACATAACTTGAGAATGTTCTTCGAAATTGGAATCAAAAGATGAGTTACTCTTGAGTAACTGAAATATTCAAATGCCAAGAAGCACTATTTGAGTATCAATAGATACTATATCTTTGAAGATCTTGATATTTTGCTTGATGTTGCTAGGTAATCTTTGAACTTCTCTGCATCCTTCTAGATCTGTAGTAGGCTTGAGAGATAATTTCAGAGTGATTAAGGTCTGATGCCAATAAGAAAAGATAAGGTTGCCAAGCTTTCTAAGTTCTTGGCTATGGCTTCCACTGTTTAGGGTTTCAAACAGCCCTGGTTTTTTTGTTGTAGCAGGAGCTTGGCACAACCATTCGAGTTGAAAAGTGGATGGGGGATAGCTTATAGTATAGGCTTTAAATGCCCCATACAAGCAGGGCAAATCGGAGCCTCCAGACGTCGTGCAGACTGAACGACTGCCACAGGGTGTAGCAAAGACAGTGATGGACGATTTTTGTAATGCTATGCTCTGCGATGGACAATGTCGCGCTCTAATGCGATAGGGAGCTACGCTGGGAGCAGAGGAAGAGCTTCTCAATAGACACCTTAAGCTGAAATTGACTGTATGATGAGATCTGAGAGCTCATTTAAGGATAGGTTCAATCTGGCTATGGTGGCCAAGAAGAAGTATGTGAAAATAAAGTAGGAGATGAACACAACCAGTTGTCCTGAGCTGGAGTTGAGCTATGATAAGCTAGAGAAGTAGGAGAAAGGGCTAAACTGAGCTCACCATGGCTCTGATACCATGTTAACAAACATGGATCTTGAACTCAGTTTAGCTATGGAGGCTTGAACTCGTAAGCAAGAGACATGAAGAAGACTGATGATTAGATACAAACTTTCACTCAAGTGAATTAGGTTCCAAGATAGATTAGCTTAGACTCATAAACACAATCTTGAGTGGATAGAGTTATAGACTCTAAGTACAAAGTACAATAGCATTCATAAAGAACCAAGTACATGCTTTATAGCTTTCCAACTTCTCCACTGTCCTCACTGTTCATATGGGATTCAAGATAGCTCTTCTTCAAGCATACATCATTTGTCTATTTCTCAACACCATTGACCCTAAAAAGATAGTTGTTATTGTGGCCAGAAGCCCACCCACTTACCCTAAGGAAGTTTATAGTTTTGTTTCATTTGTAGGGTACTACTATTAATTCATTAATGCATTGGCTGAATGTTCATTAACCTTGACAAATATTTTATCTCACAACCATGTTTTTGAGTGGAAAAAAGTATAAAGAGTGGCGTTTGAAGATGTTAAAATGGACTTATCCAAAGCATTGGTTTTAAAAGCTCCAAAAAGAGGTGAGATTTTCTGTATATTCTTGGTTGTGACAAGGCATAGTATTAGTTGTTGCCTATCCCAAGTTTGAAATGCACAACTTTATCATCCTATTGCATTCACAATCTGAAAGTTGGGAATTTCAGAGCTTCATTACAGCTATTTGGAGAAGTTTTCTTGGCTATGATGTTCGCCACCAAAGAAGTTTAGACACTATATTCTTTATGAGAAGGTGGTGTTCTTCACCAAGGCAAAGGGATTGTGCGGATTAATACTGAATAAGCTTCAACTCCATGATCACCTAGCCAAGTGATTAATCTCTTCGAAAGATTTTGACTATGAGATTAGAAGCAAGTCACCAAAGCTATTGGGTATCGTAGAGCATTTACTAGATTTTGGTGAGCCTAAGGAAGAGTAGGCTAATATTAGTGACTATGAGGACTTATGAAAAATTGATGCAACCTCTTTTCCATCATGGTATGCGTATGTCACACATTATCTATCAACATGCAACTCGATAAAAACTCTTTCTAAATCTGAGAAGAGGAAGATTAAGTAGTAAGCACTTGGCTTTTCAATAATAATGGATGTCTTATATAGGAAATGTATAAATGAGATTTATCGTGGTTGTGTGTTGCATGACGAGGTACCCTTTATGCTAGAGGAATATAATGATTCAACATGTGGATGTCATTTTGCGGGCAACTCACCACCCAAAAAGCTTTACGTAATGGGTATTGTTGCCGATGATTTTCCAAGTTGCTTTTGCATAAGTGTTGTGATGTCTGTCTGAGACACGATGCTAAAGAAAATTGTAAGGGTTGTTTAATCCTATTCTTGTGACTTTTTCCTTTGAGAAGTGAGGCATCGATTTTATTGGACATTTGCATCCTTTATCTACTATTTAGAAGCATTATATCATTGTTGCGATGGACTATTTGTAAAATGGTCTGAATCTCCAGCTACGATGAAGGACAATGCCAAGGAAATAACTAGTTTTATTATCAAACAAATTGTCTGCCATTTCGATCCACCTAAAGAGCAGGTGTCCTGCTGACCATTGGACACACCTTTTGAATAAGGTCGTAAAAGCCTTAATTGAAGCTTTGAAAAATTATATATAATAAAAAACACCATATAATCCCCAAAGTGAATGGATAAGTAGAGAGTATCAACAAGTAGCTTGTAGAGATTTTATCCAAAACTCTATCTAAGCGTAAGCACAGCTGGGACACAGGAAACTTCATGTGGCTGTGTGGGCTTATAATAGTACATTCAAGAGAGCAACATGCCACACCCTATTTAAGGTGTTATATGGAAAAGAGTGTACTTTGCCCTTGGAAATTGAGTTACTCATTCTGAGATTTGCATTCAACCATTCTTTGGGTGAAGAGAAAGCATTACAAGAAAGGTTGACCTCCATAGCACATCTTGATGAGATCCGATTGTAAGCTTTGTTACATCAAGAGATAGGGAAGAAGAGGATGAAAGTACTTCATGGTCTTTGTGCTAAAAGATATTAATTTTTGAAGGGTCTGTTGATCCTATATTATGATACATGTCGCGAGTTATTTCCTAGCAAGTTAGAACCCAAATAGGATGGTCCATATAAAATTGTTCATAGAGGAAAGAATGGCTCTATAGCCCTTTTGGAAAAAATTTAGGGGATAGATTTTAATAATAAAGTAAAATTTAATAATTTAAACCCCTATTATGTGTAGTATGTGTTATCATATTACTGAGTGGAAAGGTGGATCTTTCACATGGAGGGATTATTAAGGTCTACTATCACCATTATCATTGAGTTCTTATTAGCATCCCTATTGAGTTTAGTGAGAAAGGTGGGATTGAATCTATTATACCACCTCTCTCTTGGCTTGACTTTGACTACCACAAGTACGAGTAGGCTAATCGATATGGCATGGCCTATCAATGAAGAATGGGTCTATACTTTGTATTTTAACAGAGCTTCACGAGGCCCTGCTAAGCATGCAAGTGTTGATATGGTTATTAAATGTCAAGAATCACATGGTGGGGGGACTTGCTTGAGTTGTTGCGACAAACACACATTGTATAGATAAGAGGAATTTTACTCAAGAACACAAGAAGAGAGATGGAGGCCAAAACATTTTCCAACTGATTTTTTCTTTTTCTTCTATACACACAAAGTATGGATAAGATACAACATAAAGGAAAGTGGGCTACTAAGTTCAATAGTGCATAACTGACTATACTAATCGATCTGCACTATAACTATGCGAGCTATTGTAGGTGGTGCAACAAACTAAACATAATAAGTCGCAAGTCAATGGCCATGTGAGAACCATAATGATCACAGATGTGCTAAGTTTAGACGTGTGGAACCATCTAGCTAGGTAGTCCATCATCAATGTCCACATGTGTTTTCCATGTTTTGAGTTTTCCATCTCAACATTAAAGACCCCCAACATAGAGTTGTTATGAGAATGGGAGTTTATTTAGACCACTTTTACTCATAATATGGTAGAATACAAGGCTTGAATCATGGGATTAAATATAGCTCAATGTTGTGGTATTCATCGATTATTGGTAAAAAGTGATTCACAGTTAGTGATCAACCAATTGAATGGGACTTATAGTATGAGGGATCCCATTTAGCATATGTATCATTGTGCATTCTTGGATATAATTTAGATTTTTGAGACAATGATTTATTAGCTGGTTCATTGGCAATGGAGCCACTTTGTGGATTTGTTGGCAAAGTATGCCATTTTTGAGGGCATATTTCTCAACTATGGTCCTAAGGGATTATTACAATGGTCCGATCTTAGTAGCCCAAGAATACTATGGGGACTTCATTTGCTGACATGTCTTATTATGGCTGTTGATGATGGTTAGTATGGATAATGAGCTAGGTAGTGATTGACCATCTTCATATTCTCTCATGGATGCATAGGATCGTTAAATGATATATTCGTAGGATAACCCCTTGTCATTTATGTAGGGGGAAAGGTAATAATTTGATGCATTTAGTGTAGGGACTACCGTCCCTTAGTCTAGTTTTGTGCTTCAATAGAATTTATGTGGAGACCAAGGGTTTGCTTTCACTAGTAGGTTATTGAATGGTGTGTTGTATGGTTATGTTTCGTAAGGCCAAGAGGGCCACTCCTTTTTTAATGAAATGCTTTACTTTGTTAGGCCAAGAGAGCCTTGTGTCTTTTTGGTGTAGGTGTGTTTGATGGTTTTTCTATTTTAGTGTTGCACAAGACATGTCTAAAGAAGTGGCTAGAGGGAGCCTCTTGTTGCCTAAAAGCTTATTGTGGCCAAGTCCAAATCTTATTTTTATGTTGCCCAAAAGCTTATTGTGGCCAAGTCCAAGTCTTATTTTTCTGTTCACACCTTTATCCCTCATTTTGAAAGTATATGTGTTTGTGCGGAATTTTCTTCTTTTGGGGACCAAAAAGTCAATGTGAAAATATTGAGGATTCATGTTAAGGAGAATCACTGATGAGCAAATAGACAATCATAATGAGGCATAAGCAATGACAAATAAGAACTCATATTATCCAAGCATAATGCAAGTACAACTGAATGATAATGACTGATCAAATGAGTGTGGGGATGAGTGTCTTTTATAGGCTTATAGTAGGTGGTATTGGTAGGTGGAAAAAGGTGGAAAGGGACCATGGTATTCACCAACTATGGTTTTAATAAACCATGCATACATGACCTAGTCTAAGGCTTTATTTACAATGAGATTATTTACCTTGTTTTTCCTTACAAAGAGGCTATAGTGGATGTGATTGCATATTTCTCAACACCCCTCCTCAATCACAAGCAAGAAAGACACTGAGTATACAGAGGCTCTCATGAGTAGAACTTTGCTAAGTGTAGACATGGAAGGAAACAACCATATAAAGCTAGAGGCTGTCTCATAACCTCATTAAGTGTGTAGAGGCTAAAGTGTGCAAAGGTTACATAAGGAGTACAAATTCTTATGATAAGAACATTAGGCAACTACACATTTAAAACATTAAAAAGTCTATTAGAAAATGAGCTACAAAAGAGGGATTGGTGAGTCATATCTCTTTGTTGGGTGTCTTTTTCTTCTTTTTCTTCATTTTTGTCTTCATCTTCTTTGATTTTTGGAAGATATGCTCTTTGGGATCTTTCCTTAGCATGGAAAAACTTCTCAATATGCCCCGTTTTCTTACAAAAATCACAAACTATGCTCCTCTTCCCTTTCACATAGAGAAGGTGTTGGTCTCCTCTTGGGATGATTATTTCTCCCTTGCTCTTGATCTTCTTTTCCTTCCAAGAGAGAGGCTTTGATATCCACAAGCTTTGGATTTGGCATGTTGATTAATGTGGTAGATACATTATCAAACTCAGGTGGAGGACTCTTGAGAAGCACTCCATGTGAATGTCTTCATCCATCTTCAAGTTGATTCGTGCAAATTGTGTCAACAAGCTTTCCATATAATTCAAATGAGTTGCAAGTGAGGTAGTACTAAATTTCATGTCAAGCCTAAAAAGTTCAATCAGTAAGCCATATTTGGAGGATTTTGAATGAGCTCCAAGCATGGTTTCTAATCGATCCCATGTTTCTTGATAAGTTTCACAATCATCAACATGATGAATGTAGCTATCATCAAGTTGGAGCTTCATAATAGCTTGAGCCTTATCATCATTTTTATCTCATATGACTGAGAGTATAGCTTTCCTTGGTTTCTTCTCTTGACCACTTGTGATTGACCATAAGCCTTTCTTCATTAGGATATGTTTGATCCTAGTTTACCATGTGTGGAATCCGACACCAAAGAATCGGCATGAGGGTGAATCTTTGCCTATTTTGTTGGTAGGAGTAGCAGCAAATAACTGAGAATAGACCAATAGAAGAGTTGAATTTGAGTGAGTCAAAGGACACAAGAAGATTAGTGTTAATCAACACTAGATAGTATCAAGAGATACTATGTAGTTGAAGCATTTGATGTTGATCTTAATGTTGAATCTTCTTCTTGTTGATTTGAAGTACTAGCTTTACTGAGGACAGAGTGTTGTAGTAGATCAGAGAGTTAATGATATCATCAAGCCAAAGGAAGTAAGAAAATGTCAAAGTAAAATCTAAGCTTTAAGATTAATGGCTATTGCTACCCTCTATAGGGTTTTGACAAGCAACTAGTTTTTTGCTTATTGCTGCTCATAGAGATAACCATTTGAGAAACCCTCTAAGCTAGAGATAGCTTAGATACATAGCTTCAAATGCACTAACATTGTTGTGTGTGGGAGCTGTTTACAAGTGCAATACTGGAGTAGAGAGGCAACAATGTTTGGCCGTGAGGTGATAGGGAGGAGCACGTAAAGCAAAGGAAGAGTTATCTAGATGAAAGCACAAAATAAAATGCTATAGTTTGAGAGGTTCAAGCCCTCTAATGAAGGTGGGTGGCTATGGAGGTAGGTAAGAGATTCATGGAATAGTGGAGGTGTTGCCAAGGGGCACCTACGCAAATGGATGAGTGCCTTAAATGGTCCTCCTTTGTGTGTACATTGGCAGGATGTGTGCCTTAAATGGTTCTCCATCAATGCGGGGCACGTTCCTAAGAATTATCTTAGGTGGAAGGTTGATGGGGATGCCTATCCTTTTCGGACGTCGATGCAAGTGTGAACCTGGGTGATACCATTTTATCCACACAAGTATTAACGTCTTCGTGAACTAATTATTGTATGGAATTCCAAATTAATTGCTTTATGTGGCTAGCTACAATTATTTAGTTGGTTATTATTCTAACATGATTTTCTGAATTTTTGGCAGCTGATGTGTAGAGCAAGGAGAATTGGAAAGGCGCGCCAGCATTCTAAAGATTATTTCCTCAAGAATTTTTTAGGAAATTATTGGATTATTGTATTAGAAGCACCGCTATTTTTTATAAAGCCTGCACATAGCCTTTATGTAAATATTTATTAGCAAAATAGATTTCTAGAAGATATGTCCAATAAAATATTAATGATTCTAGAGAGTTGTGGGATGAACAATTGCTAGCATCCATTAATTCAGATTATTCTATCTCTTATTTAGTTCACTCAAACTCTTTATGCAACGAGTGATTGTAAAGGGCCTAAATCTTGCACAAAGAAGATTTCATAATATTATTATAAATACGGCATGAAGGGAGCTGCTATAACGTGTCCACCTGTTCGCTTGCGGGACATGTCTTAGCAGCCCATCCGGAACAGGGGCTAGAAAGCTCTGCCCGGCACTCCCATGGAATGTTACGAGGTTTGCGATCTAGGTCTTTCTGAGTCTGCCATGTAGCGGAAGTATTCCGGCCGTTCCCATTTAGGACCGACCTGAATCAGGGATTCCTCTAGTGGTCAAATTCCTAGAGAGTGACTAGCATTGAACCCCCAGGTGAACTACTTTACGCAGAAACGCCAGGGTTGAAGCGGATTCATGCTGCACTTGGTTCAAGGAGAATGGGAAACAAGAGGGATGCAAAGCTCGACCTCTCTTCCTATAAGGCATAGTCCCATTCCATTCCCCTAAAACATCATAGATCAGGATTCTAGTAACCTAAACTCTAGGCCAGCGTTGTCTGCTGTTCATTCCCCTCGAGAAAAGTTCCTTGCTGTCCATTTCGCTTGAGAAAAGTTCCCGACCAACTGGGACCACCCATCCGAACGGACCCATGGCCGCATCCACCACACTTTCCTTAGGGTTGTTTTAGTTGTCTAATTACCTACCACATTTAGTTGGACACGCATAAAGCAGCTTCCTTAATTAGCCAGTTAGTCATTGATTCCTTCACGTAACCTTAGCACTTGACATGGAAAAATAGTGTCAAACAAGTTTCTTTACATTAATTGATCTTATTTATCTTTGGAAAAACATAATATAATCTAGCCCGTAGGCTAATCCATAATCCACTTGATGGCAATCCATAATCTGCGCGAAGGCTATTGAGCAATCCACATGGATTACTAATCCAAGATTCAGCCCGTACACTAGTATGTGGTCCTCGAGATCCAATCCTGAGTCGTGTTGGCCTCTTGTGCAGGGCCTGGAAGGCAAGGGATTTATGGCCACAGCCCCCCTGGCACCCAAGTTTCTTCTTGCTCCAAGTAGCACCCAATAGAGAGACCTCTCATGGCGGGTTTGTTTCACGTTCCTGGCACGGCTAACAACCCCCTCGATTAGGGTCATGCAGACAGTCAAGGGTAATTGATGTTGCCTCTCCCTTCGGGCCATCAACATGAAGCATTAATTATCTTACCATCTTTAGTTCCTTGAGCAAACGATGCAAATAGTGCTCCTAAACCGTTACAAACACAATCAATCCAGTGGTCATTTATTTGGCCAACTGCTAAGGAGTGAATCCTTCTCTCCGAATGCATCCAGCATTCGATCCGGGATCAATTGTGACTTAGCAAGATCCCCAAGGATTTGTTTGTTTACCCTTTTATCCTTGGGTTAGGGTCATACCCTGTCAACCCAAACTAACCAACACCTTAGTGTTTCTTAAATTAAGACAGTAAATCCTATCGACCATGTCGCTCTAACCTGATTGATCCTTTGCTTACCAGGCAAATACATAACTTCCCTTAACTTGGCAAATCAGCCCAAGAAGGGTGATGTAGTAGGATGTTTACTCATCCTCCTGCAAGTTAGACTTGTGCTAGAACTTGCCAACCTCATTCCAAGGAATGGCAAATTTTATCTTGTGATTAAACCACAAAGCCGCGCGACGTTGCAACTTGTTGCCCAAGTGTCGCACCTAACTCATGGGATCATTTCACCCATTGAATGATGTTTCCTGGTCAAGGAATTATGTTTAGACAAGGTGGAGGATTTGGGGTGTCTTGTTACTAACCCAACCCTAGTTGTACTAGGCCGACAACATTCGGTCCTAGGGTTTCCAAACTCAATTCGAGGTCCTAGGGTTTCCAAACTCAATCCGAGTTTTAGCATTAGGTGGATCGATCCTTAGGGTAGAAACCCTAGATCGTTGTTTGCATGGGCATCCAATTGACCCAAACATTCCGTGAATGTGGGTGGGACCTTTGGGTTTGAGGGTTTTGACTCGGCGTCCAAGTACGATACTAGGCTGCTTTTCTAACGTGCCAAGCCCTAGCTAGTACTTGAGGTGTTTATCGTATCGACTAGTTATGCCCATTCGAATCCCTAATGGTTATAATATTACAAGTGATTTAACTACATTGATATACTTGTCTTGTGACAAGAACCGTCCTTTCCTAGTGATGCTAAACTTGTACTAAAGATGTAAATCATACCAAGACGTCACAATACATGCACACACGCGATTCATTATTCCTACGCACCAAAAAGTTTGCAATAACCCTAACTTTTCTTGATAAAGTCATTAAGCATGATAATTTGGAGAATAACTTGCATGAATTCTATGAGGTTTTATATCAAGGAATTATGCCTACAACCTTTTGTCTAAGCCATTGAATTTCATGCTTTGATATGATATGCGATCTTTTCTAATTTCAACTTTCATGAATGGAACTTACGCATGATGAATATGTAACATGCAACCCTTTTCTAGATACAACATTGTTAATGAAGTTCATGCAAGATTATTATGTACCATGCAACCTTAGTCCATTCCACAAGTGTCCTTGCGTGCAACATGCAATGTCCATTGTTTCATTTTTGTGCCGTGCAACGGACGTTAACAATTCTTTCCATGCAAGTCATAACAAGGAAGTTATTGACTAAATGCAAGATACGCTTGTTCTTTCACGGCCAATCAAGGATGCACTTAACAATTTCAAGTTCTAACTCTAAGCAATATGTGCTTAGGCTTGTTACCTTCGAAGTGCACGAAAAAGCAACATGCAGCTAAGCTCCTAAGACGGACAAGTAGTTTATCTTCGCAACTTTTGGAAATGCAAACTATCCAATTTTCATGACATGCACCAACCCTTGTACATCGTTCAAAGAGATAATTTATCAAATGTACTTTTATTACTACCACATGAAGTAACGATAAGCGTAAAATGCATTCCCCCTATGGAATTAAGCGTGCTTAAATCATTTCTTATACGTGGGATTAAAATCGTAAAACCTAGGCTTGTGGATCCGTGGGGATGTCCATGTGTATGTTCGGGGAAGAACCTCCCGCGGGTGCGCCTTGTGTCTTCTTGGGAGCCATCGTTGATGAATTGAACTCCGTGAATTGCTCTCACTTCTACTCATTCTTTGAACAGCCTCAAGATCTGCCTTCTCCCTTGTACGCTAGAAATTCCTTCACCGAAACGCGGTTTTGAAAGAAAGCCGGGAAGGCTTGTGGGAATGGGGCTTATGAGAAGGCTTGTGGGAATGGGGCTTCTGGAAGCCACCCTTAGAAGCTTCTCAAGAAGCTTCTAAAAAAAGCTTATGTTTTATCTAGAATAACGTGGAGGCCAATGATTTGTGGAAAGTCGACAACGAAGGGGGGGTAGTGATCGATGGCAATGGTGGTGGGGGTATGAGTAGCAACCGGCGCTGTGGGCGGCCTGTGGCGTAGCAGGGCGGCGGGTTTTCACGGTGGCAGTAGCAACATCCTCTTTATCTCCACATTTGTGCAGCATGGCAGCATCCTCTAGCTCCTCCTCCTTTCTTCCACTTGAGCACGGGGGGGAGGGGGGGTTCATATAGCCTTAGTAGAGGGGGAGATGGTGGCCACCACGTGGCTAGTGCATGCTTCCCTGCTCATACACCACACTCCACCACTATGCCTCCTTCTCCCACTCCCTCTCCTCCAGCCATGCATCGGCTGGGGGAAGAGATAATTAGTAAAAAAAAATTGCCCAAATTTTCATTATTATCCAATTGCCCCTTCAAAAAGGGTGTTCCCCCGTGGTTTTGCGATCTTAAACCCCGACCTCAATTGCACAATGCGGATGGGCTTATTGTTGCACGTGCGGGGTAAGGATTTAGCTGCGAATATTTAGTCGATGCAGGAGATGATTTTGCATAGTTTTTTTGCGGCATGCGGTGATCAAAGCTCGTAAATATTTCAAGCAGAAATATTACATTCTCTCCCCCTTGGAGGAATCGAGATGTCCTCATCTCGAGAAGAACTGGGGGTATTGTTGGTTGAGAGTGCTTTCATCCATCCAAGTGGCATCCTCCTTGGGATAATCTTTCCAATGGGCGAGGCATTCTCTCAAGGTTCTGGATCTCAATTGTCTCTCCCTAACATCTAAGATCCTGTCAGGCTGTAGCTCAAGGACTCCTTGGCTAGGCATTAAAACTTGTTGGTTTATCAAGTACATGGCTAGGATTAGGTACATACTTCTTCAGTAGACTAATGTGGAATACATTATGAACCTTTAGGATCTCAGGGAGTTGGAGTCTATAAGCATTGGGTCCTAGGCACTTGAGGATCTTGTAGGGTCCACAATACCTCGAACTTAGCTTTTTGCATTCACCTAAGGATAGGGAACTCTTCTTTGGGCATACGCGAATGAAGACCATGTCTCCTTCTCCGAAAGTTCTATCTTGACATTTCAAATCCGCGTATGCCTTTTGTCTATCCTTGGCTACTTGGATGTCCTATCTTATTTACTTCATTTGGTCGTCCATATCTTCTAGCCTGTGCCTTGAAGCTTCAACCCTCAGGGTTGGATCCGAGAAGTTAAAAGGACTTCGACAGTCATGCCCATATAGTGCTTGAAAAGGGGTCATTTGAATGCTTTGTTGGTAAGAAGGATTGTAGGCAAACTCAACCAGTGGCAAGTATTGAATCCACCTTTTTGGTTCACGGTAGCAGTGTGCCCTTAGCATATCCTCGATGACTTGGTGACTCGCTCTGTTTGACCATCGTTTTGGGGATGGTAAGGTATACTAAAATAGAGTTGAGTCCCTATGGCTTCGAAGATAACTCTCCAGAAGTGTGATATGAAGAGAGAATCACGATCGCTAATGATTCTTCTGGGAAACCTATGTAGGTTGAATATCTCCTTGATAAATAACCTTGCAATGTCAAAGGCTTTATAGTTTGTCTATAATAGGAATAAGATGTGCAACCTTGGTGAGCATATCCACCACAACCATAGTGGAGTTGTATCCTCCCTGAACTTGGGGTAGGCCAACAACAAAGTCCATACTGATGAATTCCCATTTCATTTGGGGAATGTCAAGTGGTTGCAACTTTCCTAGCATTTTGACATATTCAGCCTTGATATGTTGACAAGACAAACACTCAGTGACATATTTGAGAACGTCACCTTTAAGCCTTTCCCAATAGTAGCTCTTTCTGACTGCATTGAGGGTCTTGGCATAGCCAAGACGTCTTGAGAAAGCGGAATCCTGAGATTCCCAAATTATCTTTTGCTTGAGTGACTGGCTTGCTGGTATACATAATCTCGTTCTATAGTAGACAAGTCCACTATTGATAGAGAATTCTTGATACTTAGCCTGTAGCTTTTGGTCCTAATCCTTGATAGGGATCTCTCTTAGCATCTTCTGATAGGTTGGATCATGGCATGCTTCTTCTCTAGCTAGCTCAAGTATTGGGTTGGTTGGCATGAATACCTTTGTGGCTAGAGATCTAGCTGTTGATGGATCTTGCAAGATTAGAAGAATTAAGAAATGCCTTACGAGCTGAGTGCATCGGAAACTACATTCTCCTTTCTAGGCCAGTACTTAATTTCAAAATCATACTCCTCCAGCACTTCAATCCATCGACGTTGCCTCATGCTGAGCTCGTTCTGGGTAAAGATCCACTTGAGACTTTTATGATCCATCACTAGGTTAAACTTGTTACCCAACAGGTAGTGTCTCCAAATCTTGAGAGCATGGATGATAGCTAACAACTCTAGATCATGGGTAGCATAATTCTTCTCATGGCTCTTTAGTTTTCTTGAAGAGTATGCTACAGGATGACCTTCTTGCATAAGCACACATCCTAAGGCAAGCGTGCTAGCATCAGTTACTACTTAGAACTCCTTATTATATTGAGGTCTAGAAGTTTCAGGATAGGTGCTGATACCAAACTTTTCTTTTGTTTATCAAAGCTAGATTGTTCATTAGGTGACCATACAATCAGTGTTTGCTTCTTCAATAGATCCGTTAGAGGCACTGCAATCAAAGCATAGTTTTTTATAAAGACCATGTACCATCCTGTCAATCCAAGAAAACTGCATATTTCCTTGACAATTGTTGGTATTGGCCATTGTCTGAGATACCGTAATCTTCCAATGACTTTGGTCGGATCCACTGAGATTCCTTTCGCTGACACGATGAATCCCAGATATTCAATCTGACGTTTGAAGAATGCACACTTCTTCATCTTGGCATAAAGCTTGTGTGCCCTCATTGTCTCAAGGACAATGCAAAGCTGGGTTTCATGAACTTGTTCCTATTTGGAGTAGACTAAGATATTGTCAAAGAAGACGAGTAGAAAGTCGTCAAGATATGGCGTAAAGATATCTTGCATTAACCTATTGAAGGAGGCAAGTGCATTCGTCAACCCGAATGACATGACCTTGAATTTGATCGAAGTCGAATTCCACATTACATTACATGTCCACTTCAGCTTTTGGCCAAGTGACCAAATCACTTAACTTCTTTATCAATACTCATAGTCAATACAATTATAAAAATAAGTCTTATTTCATTCATATGGGCATAGCCCTTTCGAAGTACAATATTTCTTGGGGTGATGGAACAAGATGATACATTAATTTGAGGAGAATAAGATGTTGTTGCATTCAGCTATGGGAATCATGTAATAGTATGGATTGGGATCATGGATTTTTATGAATCGATAAGTCATTGGAAGATTACGGTATCTTTTCCTTTGATATCCGTTCTTTTCATGACGTCCCAACACCTTAATTTGGTCGACAGGGATTACTCGAGTTACTTTCTCATACACATACTTATTCTGGTTAGCCCTTCGGCCTCCAACATGTAGGGTCGCATTTGCGTGAGCCTCAACAAAGACGACGAACAGCTTCACGATCTTTAAGTCCTCCATCCACTTGGTTTACTTCAAGTTGGTTGGAAGGTACGCAAGTCGGTGGGCAACTATGTAATAGATCCCTAAAACACCCATCCATCTTCGTTCCATGTACAAGGGTGATAGATTGTAGATGCGGTCTAGGATATTCATCATATCGAGCCTTTGTCGATAATCTGAAGCACCCATCGCGGTCATAAACATGACTTGGAACACCAAGAATCTGTTCCATGCTTCATAACTCTGCAAGACAGCATCGATAAGTAAGGAAATGTTCTTTACAACAACATTTTCTTTACTTCACCTTATTAAGTTTTCTTGAAAAACATTAGTTCCTCGTTGGTTGGCTCTGATACCAACTGTAACGTGTCCACCTGTTCGCTTGTAGGACACATCTTAGCAGCCCATCGGGAAGAGGGGCTAGAAAGCTCCGCCTGGCACTCCCATAGAATATTACAAGCTTTGTGATCTAGGTCTTTCCAATTTTTCCACATAGCGAAAGTATTCTGGTCGTTCCCACTTAGGACCCGACCTGAATCAAGGACTCCTCTAGTGGTCAAATTCCTAGAGAGTGACTAGCATCGAACCCTAGGCGAACTACTTTATGAAGAAACGCCAGGGTCAAAGAGGATTCATGCTACACTTGGTTCAAGGAGAATGGGAAACGAGAGGGATGCAAATCTCGGCCTCTCTGTCCATAAGGCATAGTCCCATTCTGTTCCCCTAAAACAGCATAGATCAGGATTCTAGTAACCTGAACTCTAGGTCAGCGTTACCTGCTGTTCATTCCCCTCGAGAAAAGTTCCTTGCTGTCCATTTTTCTTGAGAAAAGTTCCTGGCCAACCGGGACCACCCATCCGTAGGATGGACCCATGGCCGCATCCATTGCACTTTCCTCAGGGTTGTTTTAGTTGTCTAATTACCTAGCACATTTAGTTGGACATGCATAAAACATCTTCCTTGATTAGCCAGTCACTGGTTCCTTCACGTAACCTTAGCACTTGACATAGAAAAACAGTCGCAAACAAGTTCCTTTACATCAATTGATCTTATTTATCTTTGGAAAAACATCATATAATCCAGCCCGTAGGCTAATCCATAATCCACCCGAAGGCAATCCATAATCCACCCGAAGGCTATCCAGCAATCCACAGGAATTACTAATCTAAGATTCTACCCGCAGACTAGTATGCGGGCCTCGAGATCCAATCCCGAGTTGTGTTGGCCTCTTGTGTAGGGCCTGGAAGGCAAGGGATTTACGGCCAGAGCCCCCCTGGCACCCAAGTGTCCTCCTGCTCCAAGTAGCATCCAACAAAGAGACCTCTCATGGCGGGTTCGGTCCACGTTCTCGGCGCGGCTAACAACCCCCTTGGTTAGGGTAAGGCAAAGAGTCGGGAGTAACTGATGCTACCTCTCCCTTCATGCCTTCAACCTAAAGCATTAATTATCTTTCCATCTTTAGTTCCTTGAGCAAATGATTCAAACACTGCTTCTAAACCGTTACAAACACGATCAATCCAATGGTCATTTATTTGGCCAACTGCTAAGGAGTGAATCCTTCTCTCCAAATGCATCCAACATTCAATCTGGGATCAATTGCAACTTGGCAAGATCCCCAAGGGGTTGTTTGTTTACCCTTTTATCCTTGGGTTAGGGTCATACCCTGTCAACCCAAATTAACCAATACCTTAGTGTTTCTTAAATTAAGACAGTAAATCATGCCGACCATGTCGCTCTAACCTGATTGATCCTTTGCTTACCAGGCAAATACATAACTTCCCTTAACTTGGCAAATCAGCCCAAGAAGGGTGATGTAGCAGGATGTTTACTCATCCTCCTGCAAGTTAAACTTGTGCTAGAACCTGCCAACCTAATTCCAAGGAATGGAAAATCTTATCTTGTGATTAAACCACAAAGCCGTGCGACATTGCAACTTGTTGCCCAAGTATTGCACCTAACTCATGGAATCATTTCACCCATTGAACGGCGTTTCCTGGTCAAGGAATTATGTTTAGACAAGATGCAAGGTTTGGGGTGTCTTCTTACCAACCCAACCCTAATTGTACTAGGTCGACGTCCTAGGGTTTCCAAACTCAATCCGAGTTTTAGCATTAGGTGGATCGATCCTTAGGGTAGAAACCCTAGTTCGTTGTTTGCATGGGCGTCCAATTGACCCAAACATTCCGTGAATGTGAGTGGGACCTTTGGGTTTGAGGATTTTGACTCGACATCCAAGTACGATACTAGGCTGCTTTTCTAACGTGCCAAGTCCTAGCTAGTACTTGAGGTGTTTATCATATCGACTAGTTATGCCCATACGAATCCCTAACGGTTATAATATTACAAGTGATTTAACTAAATTGATATACTTGTCTTGTGACAAGGACGGTCCTTTCCTAGTGATGCTAAACTTGTACTAAAGATGTAAATTGTTGCAAGATGTCACAATACATTCACACATGCGATTCATTATTCCTACGCACCAAAAAGTTTGTAATAACCCTAACTTTTCTTGCTAAAGTCATTAAGCATGATAATTTGGAGAATAACCTGCATGAAACCTACAAGGTTTTACATCAAGAAATTATGCCTACAACCTTTTGTCTAAGCCATTGAATTTCATGCTTTAATATGATATGTGATCTTTTCTAATTTCAACTTTGATGAATGGAACTTACGCATGATGAATATGTAACATGCAACCCTTTTCTAGATACAACATCATTAATGAAGTTCATGCAAGACGATTATGTACCATGCAACCTTAATCCATTCCACAAGTGTCCTTGCATGCAACATGCAATGTCCATTGTTTCATTTTCATGCCATGCAACGGACGTTAACAATTCTTTCCATGAAAATTATAACAAGGAAGTTATTGACTAAATGCAAGACACGCTTGTTCTTTCATGGCCAATCAAGGATGCACTTAACAATTTCAACTTCTAACTCTAATCAATATGCTCTTAGGCTTGTTACCTTCGAAGTGCACGAAAAAGCAACATAGAGCTAAGCTCCGAAGACGGACAAGTAGTTTATGTTCGCAACTTTTGTAAATGCAAACGATCCAATTTTCATGACATGCACCAACCCTTGTCCATCGTTCAAAGAGATAATTTATCAAATGTACTTTTACCACTACCACATGAATTAATGATAAGCGTAAAATGCATTCTCCCTATGGAATAAAGCGTGCTTAAAGAATTTCTTATATATGGGATTAAAATCGTAAAACCTAGGCTTGTGGATCCGTGGGGATGTCCACATGTATGTTCAGGGAAGAACCTCCCGCGTGTGCACCTTGCGTCTTCTTGGGAGCCATCATTGATGAATTGAACTCCGTGAATTGCTCTCGCTTCTACGCGTTCTCTGAACAGCCTCAAGATCTGCCTTCTCCCTCGTACGTAGGAAATTCCTTCACCAAAATGCAGTTTTGAAAGCAACCCGAGAAGGCTTCTGGGAATGGGGCTTATGGAAGCCACCCTTAGACGCTTCTCAAGAAGCTTCTAAAAAAAACTTATGTTTTATCCAGAATAAGGTGGAGGCAAATGATTGGCAGGAAATCGACGACGAAGGGGGGGTAGTGATTGATGGCGATGGTGGCGGAAGTATGAGTAGCAGCTGGCACTGTGGGAGGCCTGTGGCGCAGCAAGGCGGCGGGTTTTCATAGTGGCGGCAGCAATGTCCTCTTTCTCTCCACGTTCATGCAACACGGCACCATCCTCTGGCTCCTCCTTCTTTCTTCCACTTGACCACAGGGGGGGTTCATATAGCCTTAGTAGGGGGGGGAGATGGTGGCCACCACGTGGCTGGTGCATGCCTCCCCCGCTCATACACCACACTCCACCACTATGCCTCCTTCTCCCACTCCCTCTCCTCCAGCCATGCATTGGCTCGGGGAAGGGATAATTAGTAAATAAAAAAATTGCCTAAATTTTCATTATTATCCAATTGCCCCTTAAAAAAGGGTGTTCCCCCGCAGTTTTTCGGTCTTAAACCTCGGCCTCAATTGCACAATGCAAATGGGCTTATTGTTGCATGTGCGGGGTAAGGATTTAGTTGCCAATATTTAGTCGACGTGGGAGATGATTTTGCATAGTTTTTTCGTGGCGTGCGGTGATCAAAGCTCCTTAATATTTCAAGCAGAAATATTACAGCTGCCCACTTCATGTCGGGGGGAGATTGAACCCAATCTTGAGTCCCTTCATCTTACTTTACCTTTTCTTTTAGTCTATTTTCAATTTCTCATGAGTCGTATGCAATTTTATGAGTAAAAGAGAAAAAGAGGGAGCTTCTTCCATTCGCTACGTACAAAACACTCATCCATTGCTCGCAACAGTGGTATCAGAGCCCAACCTAGCTCTTGGGCTTCCAATTGCGTACCATATGGCATGAAGGCGAGGCCTCTGCTGCAAATGGGCTCTACGGTCTATCTCATTGCGAATTGACCACACGGCTGGATTCCCAGGCCTTCAAAACCCCAAACCCCTCTATCATAGTCAAGAAATTTTGTGATTTTCCCAGACATTAAAGAATACCCACTCCTACATCATGGCACCATATTTCGTGAGAAATTGGAGCTCTGAGGTGGTTACTAAGCTTAATTAAAGCTTAAGTAAAATCCTAGCTTAAGCTTAAGCAAGAGCTTAATCTTTATTTTGAATTTGTGGGGGAGGGGGCATGTTTTTTGACGCCATAGCAGCATTCACGACATATTCTTGTCCAAAAACACCAAGTTTTTTTT
This sequence comes from Lygodium microphyllum, assembly GCF_053477565.2. Taxonomy (NCBI): domain Eukaryota; kingdom Viridiplantae; phylum Streptophyta; class Polypodiopsida; order Schizaeales; family Lygodiaceae; genus Lygodium; species Lygodium microphyllum. The sequence continues at coordinate 81,381,152 of NC_141149.1, forward strand.
TTGCTTAAAAGCCTTATCAAGAAAATTACATAACTTACTTGATCAAATTCAACCTCTCTTACTTTATGTCATACATAGACTCTGCAAATCTTCACAAGTCATACCTGACTATTTCTCCCATAGAGGTAGTTCTCACGCAGTTCTTTCTAGCTTCATAAATTTCACAAAAATCCCATAAAAAATTCCCGCCTTTCTTGCCTACTTCCATCCATAATTTCTTGTCCAAAGACTGTTTAAAATTTTGGTCTTACATGCCAAAATTCTTCAATGATAAGCAAGGCGTCTTTTCATTTGCAAGGCATCCTAAATCTCTGGATTTCTCCATCAAGCAATCATGGCCAATTTCGACTCTGCATCACCGCTTCCTGAGCCAACCTTCGAGCAGTTTATGGATTTAATATCCATGAAACTTGAAGAAGATCGTCAACACCGCGTAGAACTAGAGCAAGAACTGAGGTCCCTCAAGCGTCCTGCCACACTGACATTTCTACCAACAACGACAACCTAGTCCGCGCCATCAACGCTACTTTGGATGTCCACACTAGTCAAAATGAGTCCAAGTTAAGCAAGTGTACATTCAAATTTAATTCGTTTGATGATCTTAAAGATGGTCGCAAAATTCTATCATGGTTAAGCCAGTTCGAAGCTTAATTTGACAATGAGAAATACTCAGAAAGTGATAAAATTAAATGTGCATCTCATTATTTTATTGAGAAAGCTGCATTATGGTGGGATGTCATGCGTAAAAGCATTGACCATCCTCTCACATGGAATGACTTTCGCAAGAAGGTTCTCGCAAATTTTCTCCCTGCACAATTCGAGCTCCGCATGCAACAACAATGGGATCTATTCATGCAATGGGAACGTGAGTCTATCCCTCAATACATAGAAAGATTTTGGAGCACTCTCTTGCAGATCCAAATGGTGGAGCCAGTGGCCGAATCTACTTTCAAGGAGAAAGTATATGTCCAGCTTAACTCCATCCATCCAAGCCGAAGTCAACATGTTCAAGCCCAATAACTTCGATGAAGCCATATCCCTAGCTCATGATGCTGAAAAGAAGCAGTCTAAAGACCAAAGGAAATTTCCGGCATCCAACGGTAACAACATGGGTAACTTTTGTTTTAATTCTTTCCGTAACTTCAATTCTCAATATGGAAAGAAACGTTTTAACCGATGGCCATGGATGTGAAATGTTCAATCAGTTTCCAATTCTAAACCTCCCAATCTACCTTCAAATTTGCCTAAATCTGGTGAACCTGAAAATCTTAACCCAAGTGTCTCCAATGCCATTTCCAAAAATGTAATTTATTATAATTGTAATCATCCTGGTCATAGTTCAATCATGATCATGCCTTTCTTTACTTCATATCAAACATAATGATAATGCACTATAATATGCTTAGACTTGTTATATTAAGCATAGTCTTTAGCAAGACTAATAGCACTTTGCTTATCACATCGAAGAGGTGTGCTGGAGAGTGGAGGATGGCTAATATCTAATAGAACTTGTCAAATCCATACTAACTCTTGAGTTGCTAAAGATGCAACTACATATTTAGCCTCTGTAGTAGTGGAAACAATAACACAACATAGTTTCTTGCTAGTCTAAGAAATAAGACAACCATTGATAAAGAGACAATTTTCACTTGTAGAATATATAGATAAGTGAGATATTTCTCAATCTACATTTCTATAATCGAAAGTTGAAGTGAATGTTGAGAATCATAGTTTTGTCGGAACCGACAAACCAACCCAAAATCTTTAGTGCCTTTCAAATACTTCAAAACTCGTTTAGCTACAGTCCAATGCTTAAGACATGGAGAACTAAGATGTTGTCCAAGAAAATTTGTAGCAAAAAGAATATCAGGGTGAGAATTTAAACCAACAAATTGAAGACATCTAACAAGATTAGCATAAGGTTGATGTTATGCTAATTGTCCATCATTCTGTAGAAAGTGAGAGTTTTTGGTAGAGTTCATAAGACAAGGAGTACTAGTAGGATGTGTGAAACCCAAACCGAACTTCTCAATAATATCTTCAATGAACTTTGTTTGATGTAGTAATAGAACACCATTTTCTCAACAACATTGAATTTGAATACCAAGGCATGAGTGTATGTCACCAACATCAACCATGTCAAATGTAGAGAAGATAAAACCTTCTTTACTTGTTGAAGGAAGTTGAGATTGTTAGAAACAAGTGTGGTATCATTCCCATATATGGCAAGAATAACAAAACTATCATTGCATCACTTGACATATAAGTTAGGATCTAAAGAATAAGAGATAAAACCTTGTTTTGTAAGGAAAAGATCAATCTTTTGATACCAAGCTCGCGAATATTGTTTGAGACCATAGAGTGCGCGATGAAGTCTGAAAGTAAGATTTTCCTTACTTTGAATAGAAATCTCTCTAGTTGCTCCATGTACATCTCTTCCTTTAAATTTCCATTAAGAAAAGTAGTTCTCATATCCATTTGGTGAACCTTCAAATCAAACTCAACAGCAAAAACTAACAAGACCTGAATACTAGTAATATGAACAACATGTGAGAAAGTTTCTTGATAATAAACTCCTCAAATTTGTGAGAAACCTTTGGCAACTAGCATTACTTTGAAAATTTCAAATGTTCAATCTACTTTTGTTTTAGTCTTATAAACCCACTTGCATTTAATAGCAATATGTCTAGGTGGTAACTCAGCTAGAATCCACGTATCTTTAGAGAGGAGAGATTCATACTCAACTTCTATGGCCTCCTACCATTATTCCTTTTGTGGGGATGTCATGTCATCACTATAAGAGACACGGTCTTCAGAAATATTGAGAGCATTCTCAAGAATATCATCATCATAAACATGACAAGTACCATGCTCACTATCAATTGGAAGATAAACATGAAGATCAACACCAAGGTCATCATCAACAATAATCGGTGCAGGTTGTGAATCCTGATTTGAAGAGTCAATATGATCCCCTGGAAGGAGGTTCATCATCATATAGAAAAGAAAAAGAAGCTAGTAATGACTTTATATCATTAGCATTCTCTAGTGACCACATCTGTCTAGTATCCTCCTGAGACTATATACTGCCCATAACACTACAAGATATAGGCCTTATACCGACGTTAAAAGTGACAAAAATGTAAATTTTCCACCGTCATTGCAAAAAGCGTTGTTATTGGTGATGCCATAGAACAGTTGGTATCAACGTCAGTATCAGCAACGCAAATAATGACGCTGATACCGACGGTTTGCGACGAAAATAACGACGCCAATAACAACGTGAGCAGTAAATTTGCGATGTTAATAGTGACAATAACAGGGAAAAAAAATTGTTGTGTGCTTTATTTCAGCCATACAGAATAATTTCTACACTGTGTACAATGCTCGTGTAAACAAAAACAAAGTATACTGAAATCATAGCACTGATACATGAAATAAATACATGATGGCATAATGAAAGAAATTGGTACAATCATGACAAGATATCACTAATACATAGAAAATGTCCGCAGACCAGGCGACCAAAAAATAAAGGTTTGTGAGCTCCAAGGATCTAAGGGCGAGCTACATATCCTCGCTATCCGAAAGCTCGTCCCGCCCTGCAAAGGAGCATCGAACGGACTCTGCAAAAAAAGAAACAACAACACATCAGTCCACCATACAACAATGCATTCTAATTAAACATGGTAACTACATACAAGAAAGATGAGTGACTTACAGGGCCGCTGCGTCTATACAATCGGTCGATCAATGAAGTGAGACCGTGCCTCTCTGCAGATCGAGTCTCAAGGCTGGCCGGATCATGATTTGTAATGGAGTGCTGCAAAGAAAATAAAATACTAACTGTTAGAAACATGATTGTTAGTACAAAGGATATTGTAGAAAAATAAACAAGCAAAACAAAAGAAAAACTTGCAAAGTCCAAATATGTCCTGTGGCCGCCACTCCCAAGATGATGGACCACTATGGCCTCGAGTCGTGCCCTCATCGCCTCGCGCTGCTGACTTCAATGTCTTGGAGAATCTGTTGCCTCCTCCCTCAGTCGGCGCCAGTCGTCTACGTCTAACCACTCTGGCTTTTCAGCCCCACTCTTGAGTGCCTTGCATGCGTCCAATTGTCTGTGTGACATATATGCACGCATGCAATCCATCATCCAGCCCGTAGAAAATCTATCTACTGAGGCTGGAACCGGAAACTCCTCATGCAAGGATGCTACTATTTAGTCCTTTCTCCCCTCCGGTATGTTTTTCCAATGATCTAAGACGTTGTGCCAAAAAACTTATTGGCACAACTCTCTCATGCGAGCCATCACCCTCCTTCCCTCATCATTCATGATGATGGCTCTTGACCTATCATCGACTAGATATCCATATCCCCCTGGGGTATGCCTAAGATGGGTCCTCTCCCATCTACGTCCACGCTCTTGAGTATATCCAGAAGACCCCTGTGCATCCGGTGTACCGACTGGGGTAATATCTGTCGGAGTGGTGCCTATAGACCGCCACGAGAGCGAGAAGTGGCACCTGTATCCAGTGCAGATCGCGGGCTCACTGCCTTTGTATCTCTACAGCATCCCCCTGACCCTAAAGCACTCCCTCCCTCTGTCCCAAGTCTGGAGCGTCGACCTCGTCTGCTCTAAGTTGAAGCATCCAATCGCGTTGAAGTAGATCTAGCAGAGCGGCCTAACGATGTTCGAGATAGCTCATGGTTTGCCATGTCTCTGAATCTCGTGATCTGGTCTGGAGACATGTGCATGAAGATATCCTGCAACTCCTCATTGCTCATCCCTCGACTCATCCTAAAAATGTCACGTGCACAGACAAAAAATGATGTTAGAATAAGAAATTTAAATCATACAAAGCATAGTAATATAAATTCTAAAAAAAAGATCTCACTTAAAATGCATATCTTATGTACCCTTATAAGCGATTGGTCAATGAGTTGAGTAAGTGGATGCTCCAAGTATGAAGTATCCTATGGAGCCATATCAATCTCTTGACACAACTCCGCATACACTGGAAGGTTGATAGACATGTCACCACAAAAGGATGAGTCCACCTCGCTCTCAAAGAATTCTTGGAATCCTGTATTTTCGTTAGTGTTAGCCGATGTTGGCTCCAAGCTTTTGATGGCCTCCACTCCTTGCAATATCGACCCCTCTATTTGCATATTGTCTTCATCTATGCTCGGAACATTGCTTTGATCATATACTCTCGCACTTCAGGGAGCTGAAGGTATAACATGCCACCATCGAGGTTGTCGGGGGTTTGGATAGAAGATTACCTGTTCACAAACATGTACAAGAGAGTTTAAACTATTGTGACATGTACCATTCCATAATATAATTAACAAACAAATGAGTCCATGCACCTATTCACAATGGGCCGACAACACAAAGGTGTTGCGCAAATCCGTCCATTTTTTTTCGAAATCTATTTCGAGAAATCCAGATGGACCTCGTCGAACTGTTGCTCTAGCTCCTCCAAGTACCATTTTGAACCACTGCACATCGAATAGCATTATGGAGAAGCTACAGTAATCCACAGTAACAATACTTTGCAAGTTTCCAAAATACTCAATCTCACTTCTAACCGTGTTTGGATCCGTTGCTCGTCGCCGGCTCTCTTTCTCGAACCTTGCCATGATACCATAGTCCATTGTGGAGCACATTTTGTCAATACGCTCCATGCGAAAATGCCGTCCGTACGACCACACTACACTTTATATTTTGTACTATACATTGAAACACTCAAATTAGATGTCATATATAAAATATAGATACGACAAATCCTAAACACCTCATCACCTTTGGACTACATCCCCTCGATAATTCCCACTCCTCCATTGAGACCTCTGTCCCTTCGCGAGATGCTTCGGTCAAAGCTCCATGCAACCTTCGCGTTGACATGAATCACGGCATCTCCTCCATGCCCTCGAGATATCGAATTGGTCGATGATGTATACTACATTGGAATTAAGATCGCACTTCCTCTTGATCTTGCCTAGCGATTTGGTACTTGGCGAGCTACGTCTCCATAGAGGTATGGTGCAACATACAAAAGTGATTCACCTTCTCCTCCATTGTAGCATCCATTCTTTTTTCTACTCCATTTCCAACCACCACATCTCCAGTCAGTTTATCATCGTCCTTCAGCGACCATAGCATTTTGTTGTCTGGATCCACAGTTGGTAGCCATTGTGAAATATGCACTAGTGCCTCAGACACCAACCAACCTTCAGCCATGCTACCTTCTGGCCGAGCTCGTTGTCGCAGAAAGCTTTTCAGGGTTTTCATGAAGCGCTCCAAGAAGAACATCCATCGTGTATGGATAGGTCCAACAATCTCCACTTCATCTACAAGATGCACAAGAAGGTGGATTTGTATCGTGAGCATGCTGGTGGGCAGATATTTCTTAAAGAGACAGACCGTCTCCAGTGCTTCCCGCCTCACGGATTTAATAGAGGACACCTTAATCTCCTTCTGTGAGATCCATTGCACCAAATTCGACAACCTTTAAATGGCCTCTCGTATTTCTGGAGTAAGACATCCTGCGATCGCGATCAGTAGTACAAACTGCCACAAATGAGAAAGCATTATGAATAATGGCTACACTCCAAATAACAAAATGCACACGGCAATTACAATCCATTCGTAGTACAAACCTGACATATCTCATGTCAGTCATGGGGTTTTAGCCCTGATAATTGGTCATCTTTAGAAAATGCAGACCTGAGAGAATGCATCATACCCGTCGGACTACAGATAGACTTGACTACTTGCTTCACAATGTGCTCTTCTTTAGTCGACAAAATCGAAGGAGCACGAGGTAGCTACACGCGACCATCAGTACTCGACTACAGCCAAAGCGCCTCCATCTTACCTACCTCCTTCAAATCCATTCGTGTCCCTATAGTGTCTCTCTATCTTGTGATAGGGTCCCATAGCAAGCTGCCCACATTTTTGAAAATATGCATGGGATCCAACAAGTGGTTGACCTATAAGTGGGTCCAATATGGCAACTTGTAGAAAACTGAGAACCACCACATTCCATTTGGATATGACTCCGTGTGGATCATTTTCAACTCGTACCAGCTTGCCCCATTCATACGTATTGGAGGTCATCCAAGAAAACCTTCGCTGAGTTCATGATCCTTTGGCAAGAAAGCGGCGTGTCCTTGATACACCATCTTCTTCATGGTTTGTGACCTTCGGGAGTCTAATTGTGGCCCGCACAATGGACATGCATGATAATCTGAGGTAACCAGACATGTTCCAACACCATGACCTAGTGAATACAAGCTTGAACGAGCTAAAATATAAATATTACCAACGAGAACGAATGCCTATTTACCTGAGTACTCTTTGAATCCCAGAAATTCATGCATCGTCCACATGAGAATGGCTCGAATATTGGCAGACCGCCGCCCATTGCGCTTGCTCATATCTTGCACAATGACCCCCTCCTCCCACAAAATCTTAAGCTTATCGACTAATGAACGAAGATACACGTCCATATTTTTTACTTGGTAGCGGCCGGGGACGAGTAAGCTAAGGATGAGATGTCCTTTCTTCGTAGAAAGCCATGGAGGAATATTGTAGTTGACAAGGACTATAGGCCACACACTGTAAGAAGTTGACCGCAGACCGAATGGGTTCATGCCATCAATTGCAAGACCGAGCCAAAGATTCCTTGGCTCTCCGGCAAATCCTAGGAAGATAGAGTCAATGTGGCTCCATGCATGTGAATCCACTGATATTCATTGAAATCCATCCGTGGACCTATTCTCTGCATGCCACGTTGTCAAGCTCGCCATGCCGGACGTACGAAACATGTGATTTATGCGGGAGATAAGCGGAAAGTGTTTGAGAACTTTTTGAGGGATGGTTTGCCCTTGCAAGTCCTATCGATACCTGTGAGCACCGCACTTTGGACATGTCTCCATAGTCTCTTATTCTCCTTGAAACAGTATGCAACCATTGATACATGCATGGATGTTGTTATAGTCCATGCTAAGCTTTCATAAAACATGTCGTGCATCATCAGAGACTCAGGCATGGTATTTGTAGGTGGTAATATATGATATTTCAATAACCTGAAAAAAATTATAAATACCTTGAAAAAGTACAAATGATTTTAATAATAGTGCAAAAAAAAAATCAATGAAGCATATGTACAAGGTACCTAAACAACTCGGTCACACTCGCATCGCTCCATCCATATTTTGCTTGCACACTTAAGAGTCTAAGCAATATCTTCAGGCAAGATACTCGACACCCATCATATAATGGTATGGATGCTTCCTCTCTAAGTGGATCAAAAGTCTCGACATCCATGGGAATCAATGCATTGATCATTGCCTCCATCTCAAGCTCCAAGATTGTAGATAGGTTTGGAAGGCTGCCTGTCTCCTCTGGTATTGATGGTATGGATTGGCCTTGCAAGTGGTGGATTGGCTCATGCACTCCATCCATCGCACACTCACAGACTCTTCTAATTGGCTGCAAAGGGTGCACTCCTCCTTGGGATGAGACATCACCTCCCTGGATAGAAAATTTGCCAACCAGACCCAATCTTATTGTATATGGTATTCAATTAGCTTGCGAGTACAATGATTGATTGATATTAACTTTTCTTACCATTTACTGAAAATCCGCAATCGCTTGATCAATGATCTCAGATTGAAACTCGCCAAATCATCGTACATGTTCTATAGACAATTGACATTTTTGTCTAATTGCCAGCTTGCATTGAGAGCAAGGACCTGGGATACGCTGATTAAGATACGCTTGCGATCAGGACCTTCATCGTTTTCCATTTTGTCTACGTTACGACAAACAATTTGTTTTTGTTATCTTTTTTTTTCTTAAATTGTTATCCTCTCCTTCCATCTCTCTCCTTTTTTTTCTTTCTTAAATTGTTATCCTCTCCTTCCATCTCTCTCTCTTTTTCTACGTTACGACTATGATCATGACTACAACTACGACCACGACCATGACTATGACCATGACCACGACCACGACCACAACCACGATGACCACGATGACTACTACGACCATGACTACGACTACGACTACGACCACGACCACGACCACAACCACGATGACTATGACCACGACCACAACTATGGCTACGGCTACGACTACGACCATGACCACCACTACCACCACCACCACCACCAAGACTACGACTATGACTACGACTACAACTATGACCATGACCACCACCACCACCACCACTAGGACTACGACTATGACTACGACTATGACCATATCCATGACCACGACCACAACTACGACTACGACTACGATGACCACAACCATGACCCACGACCACGACCATGACTACGATGACCACGACCACGACCATGACCACAACCACGACCATGACCACGACCATAACTACGACTACGACTACGACCACGATCACAACCACGACTACGACTATGACGACCCCACGACCACGACTATGACCACGACTACGACCATGACCATGACCACGGCCACGACCATGACCACAACCACGACCATGACCACGACCATGACTGGTGCGCAGATCGGATGCTGTACGCTTGTGTAGTGAATGCCAGAAGGTCCCCAAGAACAATAGAACTCTACTTTTTGCACAAAATTCAATGTAAAAAGCATGAACGACATGAACAAGAGACCAATTGGGTGCAATCTCCCCCCATGCCTTGTGTGAGAGCTCCACAAAGCATGTATTTTATGTATTAATCATCTTCAAGCTCAAATAATAGCCCAAATTACAAAATAGCAAGCTTTTAGCTTTTGAGTTTGCTTTAACACAAAATAGGAATAAAGCTAATGGACGGTGCCCAAAGAGTGTGGCATGCCCAATACAATGTCCAAGTACAAATAACATAATCGTGCGCCCATGCGCATACAAAATAATAATAAATATCCAATGCCTCAATAAATAGGCGTGATAAAATATAGGCGCCATGCCAAAGGTATGCGCCCATCAAAATATAAGTGATAAATCGAATACTTGCTATCCTCCAATGCTTTCCTCCGCCACTGCTGCTATCTCTACACGTCAACTGAAGCATTCACAATCGTTAGTAAAATAATACAATTAAACCGACAAAAGTGAATACCTAGCAGCCTTCAGCTACATAAATAAATCAACTGGTTAGAAATCAATCCTAACCTTAATTTATTACGAGTGCGCACTCTAAACTCATAAATGTTTATTAATTTAATATGCATTTTGCGGAATCACCCGCTATGGAATCACCCATGTACACACTAAATTAATGAAACGCCCGAAAAGGACAAGCGTCCCCATCAACTTCTTGCACAAAGAATCCACTTTGTGTATGAGCCCCGGTCATCAAAGTTTACAGAATCCAGCGTAAAACCTCACGAAATCCACCGTGGCACGGAATCCACCGTAAAATATGCCTCCTGGCATCATACCCCTGGGGTGGGATAGCAATTGACCTCAATTGCTATTAGCTCAATGTGGAGCTAACAGAGTGGGGAAAGCATTTAAGTCTCTAGCGTGCATCCATTGGGCTTCTTCTACATGATGGTTTTTAAATTTAACTAGATATCTAGAATATCTTCGGCGAGTTCTAGTGGTCAGAAAGTCAGTATCTATGATAGCTTCAGGTTCAAGTATTTCAGTCTCTTCCTCTAACAAAGGTGGGTTTTCATAAACAAGGTGTACAGGTAATTGGCCTCTAAATGGTCGTAATAAACTAATATGAAATGTGTTGTGAATTTTCCAGTGAGATGGTAATTCTAATTTGAATGCATTGTCATTAATTTTATGAATGATCCTAAATGGTCCATAGAATCTAGGGGCTAATTTCACAACTGGGTGTCTATCTACACTTTGTAGTCTAGTTTTTTTCTATTCTCAACCAAACATAGTCATCAACTTTGAAATTCATTGCTTGTCTTTTCTTATTGGCTTGTTTGGTATATGATTGCTGGGCTTTGGCAATCATATCTTTAACCTCATCAAAGATAGTATTATGCATACTAGCAATATCATCAGCACTCTGAATTCTATTTGACAAATATGCAACAGGTGTAGATAATCTATAACCATAAATCACTTCAAACGGTGCTTTCTTTGTAGATGTGTGTGGTGTATTGTTATAGGCAAACTGTAATAAATGCAAATGTGTATCCCATGTCTGAGGTTTAGAAATAGTATAAGCACGTAAAAGATCTAGAATAGTGCTATTAGTGGCTTCTGTTTGTCCATTAGTTTCAGGATGAAATGTAGATGAGAAATCAATCTTTGTGCCAAGGTTAACAAATAGAGTAATCCAAAAGTTGTTACAAAATCTAGAATCACGATCTGAAATAATAACTTTTGGTTTTCCATGGTTAGTAAAAACAGTTTTCAAAAACAATTGTGTTGCTGGTGATGCTGTTAAAGTTTTCTTACATGGAATGAAATATGCTTGTTTACTAAACCTATCTACTACTGTCCAAATCATATCATGGTTAGATTTAGTATTAGGTAAACCAGTAATTAAATCCATAGAAATTTGTTCCCATGGTCTAGATGGAATAGAAAAAGGCATAAGTAATCCATACTCTTTACCATGATGTCTCTTAACTCTTTGACAAATCAAACATTCAGAAACAAAGTTAGATACATCAGTGTCCATATGCGGCCAATAAAAATCTTCAGTTAATGTATGTAAAGTAGATATGATACCTCTATGACCTTGATATGGAGGACAATGAATCTCATTCAAAACAAAAGATCGGAATGGAACTATAACACACAATCTCTTTTCATAAAACATAAATCCATCATTATAAGATAGTAAATCAATAGGAATCAAGTTATTTTGAACTAATTTATTCCAATCAGCATGAAAAGTAATATCCTGATGATAAGTATCTTTCATAGCAATCAAAGAATCAAATGATATAACATAAATATTATGAATGGCAGGTCTTCTACTTAATGCATCAGCCACTACATTTTCTTTACCGGGTTGATATTGAATGATAGGATGAAAACTCTGAATAAAAGATGCCCATTTGATATGTCGGTCAGATATTTGGGGTTGGCTAAGTAAATATCTAATACTTTGCTGATCGGTCTTAATCATAAATTCTGAACCCATTAAGTAGTGTTTTCAATGTCTTAATGCTTGTACAACAACTAATAATTCTTTGTCATATGTGGAATATTTCTGTTCAGAGGGTTTCAGCTTACAACTAGAATAGGCTATGGGATGATTGTCTTGCATAAGTATGGCTCCTATTCCTGATCCACTAGCATCAATCACTACTAGAAAGAATGGTCTATTAAAATCAGGAAACTGTAAGACAGGGGCATGGGTTAATGCATGTTTCAATAAGTCAAAGGATTTCTGTTGATTATCGGACCAATGATAAACAATACCTTTCTTCAAAGGTTTAGTCAGTGGTAAAGCAAGTAATGAAAAATTACGTACAAACTTCCTATAGAAACTAGCAAGACCAAGGAAAGATCGTAACTCATGCACATTTTTAGGTACAGGCCAATTCAATATTGCATCTATTTTCTTAGGGTCAACTTTAATTCCATCAGATAATACAATATGACCTAAATACTCAATTTCTGTTTTAAAGAATTCACTCTTTTCAGGATTTGCATACAGTTGATTATCTTTTAATAACTGGAAAACCAATGACAAATGCTCATAATGTTCTTTCTCATTTTGACTAAACACCAAAATATCATCAAAGAAGACAATTACACAATACTGATATTTCAAAAATATACGGTTCATCATTCTACTAAATGTAGCAGGTGCATTAGTCAATCCAAAAGGCATCACTAAAAATTCATAATGACCAAACTGTGTCCTAAATGTAGTCTTGAATATGTCAAACTTATCTAGTCTCACCTGATAATAACTAGACTTAAGGTCTATTTTACTAAATATAGGAGATCCTTGCAGTTTATCCATAAGGTCATCAACTCTAGGAATTGGATACCTATTCTTTAAAGTGATCTTATTTAAAGCTCGATAGTCAATGCACATACGATAGGTATTACTCTTTTTCTTTACTAACAGAACAGGTGCACCAAATGGAGAACTACTAGGTCTAATCAATCCTCTATTTAGTAATTCCTCAACTTGACTCTGAATTTCTTTTTGCTCTATCTGGTTATGCCTATATGGTGCTTTGCAAGGTGGTTGTGTACCAGGAATCAAATCTATCTTATGGTCTTCTGGACGTGAAGGAGGTAAACCAGGTGGTAGATCTTCGGCAAAACAGTCTTTAAAATGTGCAAGAAATTCTTTATGCCTAGGATGCATATGATTTTCTTTAACTTGCAGTTCATTTACCCAAATGAGATAAGATTTACTACTTTTGCCTAATGCACGTTTAGCTTGAGTATGCGAAAGCAGTGGAAAAGCATTAGATGCATGCATACCATACAATGTAATATGTTTTCCTTGAAATTGAATATTAATTGAATGTGTGGAATAATCTATATCTGGGTTATGCTGATGACACCAAGGCATACCTAAAATAATGTCACTCGAGTGTAATGGAACAACTAGAAAATTTCTTCTTTCAGTGTATTGACCAATTTGAATCTCTAAGTCATGCACTTCCTGTGTACCATTATACCTAGTGCCTAAGAATGTTGCTTTGATGCGATAATTCGTAGGTACAGTCTGTAACTTCAATTCCTTTACTAACTTTGCTGAAATAAAATCATGAGTACTACCGTCATCATGCAAAATAATCTTTTCCTTTCCATGCACTAAACATTTCATAGTCAATAAAGAATGTGGGGTTGGCATACCTGGTAAAGTATCCGAAGGAGTAGTAGTGTCGTCCTCATCTTCCGTGAAATCAGGCATATCTTCATGCTCGTCGTCTTCCATTGCTCCAAGGTACTTGATATGGACAGGTGGCTTCTTTGAATGGCAATTTGCTGCTAGATGTCCAGGCTGGTGGCATTTATAGCATACTATAGACTTGGCTTTGGTTACATTGTTTGCAATGGCAGGAAGTCTAGGGATATTGGGATTTGGCTGTGGAATAGGCTTTCACAATCTTTGAAAAATTTGCTCTGCGTGTGCTGAAGATGCTTCAGCAACCCTGCGTATGCGTAGAGTACCTTCCAATGAACAACTTTGCTCCAATGAACAACTTTGCAGTTCGAAGTTTCTGCGCAAGAACAGCCCTTCTATGAGTTTTGAATAGAAGTCAGTTTTGACTCCAGTTGACTTGTCTGACTTGCAGAGTACCAGACTAATGTGACTTGTAGAGTTTGTAGACTTATAGAACTTGGTTGCTTTATGTAACTTGCAAAACTTGACTTAGAATACTTGCAGAATCTGATTGGTTGTGTGTGACTTGGAGTTTTGATATGACTTGATTGATTGAAGTTTAAGTGATTAAGCTTAAGAGCTTAATCTGTGAAGAACGGCGAAATCGTGGGGGGGGGGGCGTTTTTTCAGCCGGTGGAAAAATCGCGGGCATACTCTTGTACCTCACGATGAATTTGAGAAGCTTAAAGCTTCTTTAAGCTTAAGCTAAGCTTCTTAAGCTTTTAAAGCTTGATTAGCTTTTAAACTTTTGGGATTAAGAGAGAGCTTATCTCTGTTCTTGATGACTTGATGTAGGAGAGCTGGGAGTGGTCCTCCGCCTTTGCAAGCTGGTCCTTCGCAGTCTGATGATGGAAACAGGGGTTCTTGATCGCCAGGAATCTGCCTGTATTGACCGTTCGCGACGAGATTGACCATAGAGCCCGATCGTTCCAGGAGCTTCGGCTTCGCACAAGATGGGTAGCGTGTAAAAAGCATGAACGACATGAATAAGAGACCAATTGGGTGCAATCTCCCCCCATGCCTTGTGTGAGCTCTCCACAAAGCATGTATTTTATGTATTAATCATCTTCAAGCTCAAATAATAGCCCAAATTACAAAATAGCAAGCTTTTAGCTTTTGAGTTTGCTTTAACACAAAATAGGAATAAAGCTAATGGACGGTGCCCAAAGAGTGTGGCATGCCCAATACAATGTCCAAGTACAAATAACATAATCGTGCACCCATGCGCATAAAAAATAATAATAAATATCCAACGCCTCAATAAATAGGCGTGACAAAATATAGGCGCCATGCCAAAGGTATGCGCCCATCAAAATATAAGTGATAAATTGAATACTCACTATCCTCCAATGCTTTCCTCTGCCACTGCTGCTATCTCTACACATCAACTGAAGCATTCACAATCGTTAGTAAAATAATACAATTAAACCGACAAAAGTGAATACCTAGCAGTCTTCAGCTACATAAATAAATCAACTGGTTAGAAATCAATACTAACCTTAATTTATTACGAGTGCGCACTCTAAACTCATAAACGTTTAATAATTTAATATGCATTTTGCAGAATCACCCGCTATGGAATCACCCATGTACACACTAAATTAATGAAACTCCTGAAAAGGACAGGTGTCCCCATCAACTTCTCGCACAAAGAATCCAGTTTGTGTATGAGCCCCGATCATCAAAGTTTACAGAATCCACCGTAAAACCTCACGGAATCCACTGTGGCACGGAATCCACCATGAAATATGCCTCCTGGCATCAACGACAACCACGACTATGGGTAGGTTGCACTCACTAAGAATAGGATTGGTGATTCATCTCATCTTCTCTCCATGATCAATAGAATTCTCCTTTACCATTTACAACTCGCCCATCTTCTCTCAACACTATTGCACACTACAATCTCTATGAGGGCATGAGATTGGGATCTCCACAGATACCAAAGCATGATCTCTGGCTTGATGGTTGCATATATAGTACTACTACTCATGGAATAAACCTTAAAATAGTTATTATGCTCAAATATATGCTTGTTAGAGCAGAAATTTGTTCCTAAGACTATTCCAAGGAAGAAAGAGGGTTAATGATAAAAGAGTGTCATTCCTTGCAAGTGATTTGATATTATATTTATTAATTAAAATCAATAGTTGAAGATGAGGTTCCTAAGAGATCTTGTGGTGATGCTGTTTTAGTTTTGTAAAGCATATGAATGATGTTGTTTTAGTTTTTTGTATTTGTCTTTTTAAGAATAGATTTATTTTTATACACTACAAGGGACTGGGGCAATAGCGACGCCGATTAGCGACGGCGTTTATCGGCGTCGCTATTGGCGTCGCTATTTGCGTCGCTATTTGCGTCGCTATATGCGTCGCTATTTGCGTCGCATTTGCGACGCAAATAGCGACGCATATAGCGACGCAAATAGCGACGCCGCAGGGAAAAAAAGCGCGGCCGAAACCAGAGCGCCGTTTTCATTTTGTTTTCTTCGCCTTTTGAGAGCGAGAGCGAGGGAGAGAGCCAAGGCTTTGTGAAAGAAGAGGAGGAAGAGACTTGTTGCCGCCGCCGCCGCCACCGCCACCGCCACCGTCGTTGTTCGCGAAGGAGAGGAGGAGCCCTCGTTGCAAAGAGAAGCCGCCCACGCTCGCCATATCTCATTGGTGAGTCTCCCTCTCTCTTTCTTTTACTTGTTGAAGGTTTAAATCGTTCTCTTTTGTTTATTTAGGAGAGGAAAAGAAAGAGAAGGAGAGGGAGAGGGAGAGAGAGGGAGAGAAAGAGAGGGAGAGGGAGAGAAAGAGAGTGAGAGTGCATTCTCTCTCTCTCTCTCTCCCTTTTGCTTGTTTAATGTTTAAATTACTTTCTTCTTTGCTTGTTTAGGAGAGGAAACGAGAGAGTAAGAGAGAAAGAGAGGGAGAGGGAGAGGGAAAGGGAAAGAAAGAGAAAGAGAAATAGAGGGAGAGGGAGAGGGAGGGGGAGGAAATAGGAGAGGGAGAGAAAGAAAAAGAGAGGGAGAAGGAGGGAGAGTGCATTCTCTCTCTCCCTCCCTCTCTCTTTTGCTTGTTTAATGTTTGAATCACTTTATTTTTTGCTTGTTTAGGAGAGGAAATGAGAGAGAAAGAGAGTGAGAGGGATAGGAAGGGGAAGGAAATGAGAGAGGGATATAAAGAGAAAGAGAGGGAGAGTGCATTGTATCTCTCCCTCTCCCTTTTGCTTGGAGGATGTTTAAATCACTTTATTTTTTGCTTGTTTAGGAAATGAGAGAGAAAGAGAGATAGAGAGGGAGAGGGAGAAAAAGAGAGGGAGAGGGAGAGGGAGAGGGAGAGGGAGGGGGAGGGGAAGAAAATGAGAGAGGGAGAGAAAGAGGGAGGGGGAGGGAGAGGGAGCGAGGGAGCGAGGGAGAGGGAGAGGGAGAAAGAGGGAGAAAGAGGGAGGGAGAGGGAGAGGGAGGAGGAGGGAGGAAATGAGAGAGGGAGAGAAAGAGAACGAGAGGGTGAGGGAGAGGGTGAGAGAAAGAGAGGGAGAGGGAGAGGGAGAGGGAAGGGAATGAAATTTAAGATAATATACGTATCGATAATGGTATGCAATGTGCTTTGCATACGGCCACGTACTTCATTAAAATTAACCCAAAATTATTGTTATAGAAGTGGAGATCCCTTAAATTGAGTATAGGATAATTTCTCTCAGGTCTTATGACTATGAGTAGAATTGATTGAAATAAATTTTATTTCTATAGTTGTAAAATTTCATAGATCGCGCGCATTAATTTTAAAATGGATTACTTATACTCAAAGCCGAGATATAACAAAAAATTATCTACCGGGACAAACAAATCGTTGAGCATGATACAAGGCCGAGATATAACATCGGAAAATCTCTCGACTACTATATACAATGCAAGGTTTATGGTCAACTTGCAAGTTGACGTACATCTCCAAAAAGCTATCCATTTAAGCCTCATTTGTTGTAATGTAGATAAGATGGCAAACGAAGAAGGTCCTATTGTTCAAGACCGTGAGTCGTATCTTAATCAGCGTGTCCCATGTCCTTGCTCTCAATGCAAGTTGGCAATTAGACGAAAACGCCGATTGTCTATAGAACACGTACGACGATTTGGCGAGTTTCAACCTGAGATTATTGATCAGGCGATTGCAGATTTTCAGCAAACGGTATTTTCAAGTTAGCATTTTTCATGCATTGTACTCTCAAGCTAATTGAAAACCATACACAATAAGATTGGGTCTTGTTGGCAAATTTTGTGTCCAGGGGGGTGATGTCTCGACCCAAGGGGGAGTGCACCCTTTGCGGCCAATTAGAAGAGTTCGTGGACGTGAGATGGATGGATGGCAGGAGCCAATAGACCACTCGCAAGGCCCATCTATATCGTCAATGCCAGAGGAGACAGACAACCTTCCCGACTTGCCTACAATCTTGGAGCCTGAGATGGAGGCAATGATCGATGCATTGATTCCCATGGATGTTGAGACATCTGACCCGCTTAGAGAGGAAGCATCCATACCATTATATGATGGGTGCAGAGTATCTCGGTTGAAGACATTGCTTGCACTCTTAAGTGTGCAAGCGAAATACGGTTGGAGCGATACGAGTGTGATTGAGTTATTCAGGTACCTTGCATATAGACTTCATTGTTTTTTTTAAAAACAATATTATTGTAAATATGGATGGATTTTTCAAGGTGTTTTATGATGTTTTCAGGTTATTGAAATATCATATATTGCCACCTGCAAACACCATGCCTGAGTCTCGTGATGATGCACGACATGTTTTACGGAAGCTTGGCATGGACTACAATAACATCCATGCATGTATCAACGACTGCATATTGTTTCGAGATGAATACGAGACTATGGAGACATGTCCAAAGTGTGGTGCTCACAGGTATCGACAGGACTTGCAAGGGCAGACCATCCCTCAAAAAGTCCTCAGACACTTTCCGCTCATCCCCCGCATAAACCACATGTTTCGCACGTCTGCCATGGCAAGCTTGACAACGTGGCATGTGCAGAATAGGTCTACGGATGGAGTGCAACGAATATCAGCAGATTCGCGCGCATGGAGCCACATTGACTCTACCTTCCCAGGCTTTGCGCGAGAGCCAAGGAATCTTCGGCTCGGTCTCGCCATGGATGGTGTGAACCCATTCGGTCTGCGCTCGACTTCTTACAGTGTGTGGCCTATAGTGCTTGTCAACTACAACATTCCTCCATGGCTTTCTACGAAGAAAGGACATCTCATCCTTAGCTTGCTCGTCCCGGGCCGCTACAAAGTAAAAAATATGGACGTGTATCTTCGTCCATTAGTCGATGAGCTTAAGATTTTGTGGGAGGAGGGGGTCACGGTGCAAGATATGAGCAGGCGCGATGGTCGGCGGTCAGCCAACATTCGAGCCATTCTCATGTGGACGATGCATGACTTTCCGGGATTGGGAGAGTGCTCAGGTGAGCAGACCTTTGTTCACGCCGGTAATATCTATATTTTATTTCATTCAATCAAGTATTCACTAGGTCGTGGATCGCCTTGCAGGTCTCGTTACCTCAGGTTATCATGCATGTCCATTGTGTGGGCCACAGTTAGACTCCCGAAGGTCACGAACCATGAAGAAGATGGTATATCAAGGACACGCCACTTTCTTGCCGGAGGATCATGAACTCAGGGAAGGTTTTCTTGGACGACCTCCAGCACGTATGAACGCTGCAAGCTGGTACGAGCTGAAAATGGTAAACCCGGAATCACATCCAAATGGAATGCGACGGTTCTCAGTTTTCTATGAGTTGCCATATTGGACCCACTTACAGGTCAACCACTTGTTGGATCCCATGCATATTTTCAAAAATGTGGGCAGCTTGCTATGGGACCACATCACAGGAAAGAGAGACACTATAGGGTCACGAATGGATTTAAAGGAGGTAGGTAAGATGGAGGCGCTTTGGCCGCAGTCGAGTGCTGAAGGGGGAGTGCAGCTTCCTCGCGCTCCCTGGGTTTTGTCTACCAAAGAAGAGCGCATTGTGAAGCAAGTAATCAAGTCTATCCGCACTCCGACGGGTATGATGCGTTCTCTCAGGTCCGCATTTTCTAAAGATGACCAAATGTCTGGGCTAAAATCCCATGATTGGCATAAGATATGTCAGGTTTGTGAACAGAATGGATTTTAATTAGCGTGGACATTTTGAAATTTGAAAAGTGACCATTATTCTTAATGCTTTCTCATTTGTGGCAGTTTGTCCTACCGATCGCGATCGCGGGATGCCTAACTCCAGAAATTCGCGGGGCCATTTACAAGCTGTCGACTTTGGTGCAATGGATCTCACAGAAAGAGATTAAGACGTCCTCTATTGAATCCGCAAGGCGGGGAGCAGTTGAGACGGTCTGTCTCTTTGAGAAATACCTGCCCACTAGCATGCTCACGATACAAGTTCACCTTCTTGTGCATCTTGTGGACGAAGTGGAGATTGCCGGACCTGTCCATACGCGATGGATGTTCTTCCTGGAGCGCTTCATGAAAACCCTGAAAGGCTTTGTGCGACAACGAGCTCGTCCGGAAGGTAGCATGGCGGAGGGTTGGTTGGTGTCAGAGGCATTAGTGCATATCTCACAATGGCTACCAACGGTGGAACCAGACAATGAAATGCTATGGACGCTCAAGGACGATGACAGGCTGACTGGAGATGTGGTGGTTGGAAATGGGGTAGAAAAAAGAATGGATGCCTCAATGGAAGAGAAAGTGAATCGCTTTTGTATGTTGCACCATGCCTCCATGGAGACGTGGCTCGCCAAGTACCAGATTGCAAGGCAAGATCGAGAGGAAGCGCGAGCTGAATTCTGACGCAGTACGCGTCACCGACCGATTCGATATCCCGAAGGCATGGAGGAGATGCGGCGGTTTATGTCAACACGATGGTTGCATGGAGCCTTGATCGCAGCATCCAGCGAAGGGGCAGAGGTCTCAATGGAGGAGTGGGAGTTCTCGAGGGGATGTAGTCCAAAGGTAATGAGGGGTTTAGAATGTGTCGTATCTGAATTTGTTTGCTACATCTAATTTGAGTGTTTCAATGTGCAGTACAAAATATATAGTGCAGCGTGGTCGCGCGGACGGCATTTTCGAGTGGAGCGTATTGACAAAATGCGCTCCACAATGGACTGTGGTGTCATGGCAAGGTTTGAGCAAGAGAGCCGGCGACGAGCAACGGATCCGAACACGGTTGTGGATGAGATGGAGTATTTTGGGAATTTGCAAAGTATTATTACGGTGGATTACCGTAGCTTCTCCATGATAATATTCGATGTGCAGTGGTTCAAAGTGGTACTTGGAGGAGCTGGCGCAACGGTTCGACGAGGTCCATCTGGATTTCTCGAAATAGATTCCGAAAAAAAATGGACGGATTTACGCGACACCTTTGTGTTGCCGGCACATTGTGAATAGGTAATCTTCTAGTCATTTGCTTGCTAATTGTAATACGACATGCTTTATGTCACAATGGTTTGAAGACGGTTTGTAAGTGTTTGTGAACAGGTAATCTTCTATCCAAATCCCCGACAACCTCGATGGTGGTATGTTATACCTTCAACTCCTAGAGGTGCGAGAGTATACGATCAAAGCGATGTTCCAGGCATAGATGAAGAATATATGTAAATAGAGGGATCGAAATTACAAGGGGTGGAGGCCACCGCAAGCTTGGAGACCGCATCGGCTAACAATGATGGAAATACAGAAGTCGTAGAATTTTTTGAGAACGAGGCAGACTCGTTCTTTTGTGGTGACATGTCTATCGACCTTCCAGTGTATGCAGAGTTATGTCAGGAGATTAACATGGGACCATAGAATACTTCATTCTTGGAGAATTGTATTACTCAATTCGTTGTTTAGATCTTCCATAAAGGTAGATAAGATATGCATTTTAAGATGGATTTTTCAAAAATGATTTATATTAATGCGCTTTGTATAGTTTCAATTGATTATTCTAACATTATTTTTTATCTCTGCAGGTATCTTTATTTTCAGGATGAGTCGAGGGATGAGCGATGAGGAGTTTCAGGAGATGATGGCACGTATGTCTCCAGATCAGCTCGCGAGATTCAGAGAGATAGCAGATCAGGAGCTGTCTCGTTCTTCGTCAGGGCGCTCTGCTAGATCAGCTTCAGTGCGATCAGATGCTTCAGCTTCGAGCAGACGATCTCGACGCTCGCGACTTGGGCCAGAGGGAGGGACTGCGGCTGCAGGAGGATCAGGGGGGTGCTGCTGTGGAGACACGGACGCGGTGTCTCCGTCTCGTCGTTCAGCTAGAGCTCGGTCAGGTCAGGAGCTATCATCATGAATGATGAGGGGAGGAGGGTGATAGCTCGCATGAGGGAGTTGTGCCAACAAGTTTTTCGGCACAACGTCCTGGATCATTGGAGGAACATACCGGAGGGGAGCAAGGAGTACATAGTAGCATCCTTGCATGAGGAGTTCCCGGTGCCAGCCGCAGTGGATAGATTCTCTACGGGCTGGATGATGGATTGCATGCATGCATACATGTCACATAGACGATCCGACGCACGCAAGGCAATCAAGAGTGGGGCTCCAAAGCCCGAGTGGTTAGATGCAGAGGACTGGCGCCGACTGAGGGAGGAGGCTACAAATTCGCCAGGACGTTGGAGTCAGCAGCGGGAGGCGGCGAGGGCACGAATCGAGGCCGGATCGGTACATCATCTTGGGAGTGGCGGCCACAGGACATATTTGGAGGACTTTGTAAGTTTCTCTTTTGTTTTGCTTATTTGTTTTTTTGAGATATTATTTGTACTGACAATCATATTTCTAACAGTTAGCATTTTGTTTTCTTTGCAGCACTCCATTACAAATCGCGATCCGCAAGGCCTTGAGACTCAATATGCAGAGAGGCACGGTCTCAGATCATTGATCGACCGATTGTACAGACGCGGCGGCGCAGTAAGTCTCTCATCTTTCATGTCCGTAGTTACCATGAGATATTTGAATGCATTATTGTATGGTGGATTGATATGTTGTTTCTTTTTCTGCAGAATCCGTTTGATGCTCCTTTGCAGAGGGACGAGCTTTCGGGGGACGACGATTTGTAGCTCGCCCTCGGATCCTTAGCGCTCACATACCTTTAGTTTTTAGTCGCCCGATCTATGTAGACATTTTCTATGTATTAGTGATATTGTTTTATGATTGTACCAATCGCATTTTATGCGATATCATGTATTTATTTCATCTATCAGTTTTATGATTTCAGTATAGATTCTTTTTGTTTGCAAACGCTTTGTATGCAGCAGTGCAGAAACTATTTTGTATGGCTCTCATACAGCACACAGTGCTATATGTGGCAGGGCAGCTTGCTCCCCTGCCACAAAAATTTTTTTTCCTCTGTTACCGTCGCTATTTGCGTCGCAAATTTACTGCAGGCGTCGCTATTGTCGTCGCTATCAGCGTCGCAAATTCTACATAACCGTCGCTATATGCGTCGCTATTTGCGTCGCTATATGCGACGCATATAGCGACGCATATAGCGACGCTAATAGCGACGATTCCATGGCGTCGTCAATAACGACGCTTTTTGCGATGACGGGGGCAAATTTTGTTGTTTGTATTTTCGTCGCTTTAAACGTCGCTATAAGGTCTATATCTTGTAGTGATAGAATATCCAAAGTTATTTTTGGATTTACGTTATGAAAGGTAAATATTTTTCATATTGATAGGCTGATTGCCTTCGTTGTATATTTGCGTGGTGGAGGCTACGACAAGCCCCATGTATGAGAGTTCTCTTTGCAAGAAGAATATTATGCTATGAGGCACAAGTATGCTAGGGCTCTCTAGCCATATATCCCTTAGGTTTGTTGAGGATTGGCCTAACCCCTATGAGCCTAGAATGAGCTTATTGTAAGGTCCTATTTACTTTTCTCTCTTTCTCTCCCTCTCTCATTTCCTCTCCCTCCCTCACCCTCACCCTCTCTTTCTCTCTTTCACTACAAGATATAGACCTTATAGCGACGTTTAAAGCGACGAAAATACAAACAACAAAATTTGCCCCCGTCGTCGCAAAAAGCGTCGTTATTGACGACGCCATGGAATCGTCGCTATATGCGTCGCTATAAGCGTCGCATTTGCGACGCATATAGCGACGCTTATAGCGACGCATATAGCGACGGTTACAGAGAATTTGCGACGCATATAGAGACGACAATAGCGACGCCTGCAGTAAATTTGCGACGCAAATAGCGACGGTAACAGAGGAAAAACATTTTTTGTGGTAGGGCAGCAAGCTGCCCTGCCACATATAGCACTGTGTGCTGTATGAGAGCCATACAAAATAGTTTCTGCACTGCTGCATACAAAGCGTTTGCAAACAAAAAGAATCTATACTGAAATCATAAAACTGATAGATGAAATAAATACATGATATCGCATAAAATGCGATTGGTACAATCATAAAACAATATCACTAATACATAGAAAATGTCTACATAGATCGGGCGACTAAAAACTAAAGGTATGTGAGCGCTAAGGATCCGAGGGCGAGCTACAAATCGTCGTCCCCCGAAAGCTCGTCCCTCTGCAAAGGAGCATCAAACGGATTCTGCAGAAAAAGAAACAACATATCAATCCACCATACAATAATGCATTCAAATATCTCATGGTAACTACGGACATGAAAGATGAGAGACTTACTGCGCCGCCGCGTCTGTACAATCGGTCGATCAATGATCTGAGACCGTGCCTCTCTGCATATTGAGTCTCAAGGCCTTGCGGATCGCGATTTGTAATGGAGTGCTGCAAAGAAAACAAAATGCTAACTGTTAGAAATATGATTGTCAGTACAAATAATATCTCAAAAAAACAAATAAGCAAAACAAAAGAGAAACTTACAAAGTCCTCCAAATATGTCCTGTGGCCGCCACTCCCAAGATGATGTACCGATCCGGCCTCGATTCGTGCCCTCGCCGCCTCCCGCTGCTGACTCCAACGTCCTGGCGAATTTGTAGCCTCCTCCCTCAGTCGGCGCCAGTCCTCTGCATCTAACCACTCGGGCTTTGGAGCCCCACTCTTGATTGCCTTGCGTGCGTCGGATCGTCTATGTGACATGTATGCACGCATGCAATCCATCATCCAGCCCGTAGAGAATCTATCCACTGCGGCTGGCACCGGGAACTCCTCATGCAAGGATGCTACTATGTACTCCTTGCTCCCCTCCGGTATGTTCCTCCAATGATCCAGGACGTTGTGCCGAAAAACTTGTTGGCACAACTCCCTCATGCGAGCTATCACCCTCCTCCCCTCATCATTCATGATGATAGCTCCTGACCTGCCATCCACTAGGTATCCATAATCCCTAGGAGTGTGCCTCGTATGGGCCCTCTCCCATCTCCGTCCACGCTCCTGGGCATATCCAGGAGACCCCTGAACATCCGGTGTACCGACGGGGGTACCCTCTCCCGGAGTGCCACTGAAAGGGGTGCCACCAGAGGGGGTGCCACCAAAAGGAGTGCCACCAGAGGGGGTGCCACCAAAAGGAGTGCCACCAAAAGGCGTGACATCTACCGACGGCTGCGCAAAAGCCGGAGTAACTGGAGTGGACGTCCCCACAGGTGTGACAAATCCTGGAGGTGACCGAGCTCTAGCTGAACGACGAGACGGAGACACCGCGTCCGTGTCTCCACAGCAGCACCCCCCTGATCCTCCTGCAGTCGCAGTCCCTCCCTCTGGCCCAAGTCGCGAGCGTCGAGATCGTCTGCTCGAAGCTGAAGCATCTGATCGCACTGAAGCTGATCTAGCAGAGCGCCCTGACGAAGAACGAGACAGCTCCTGATCTGCTATCTCTCTGAATCTCGCGAGCTGATCTGGAGACATACGTGCCATCATCTCCTGAAACTCCTCATCGCTCATCCCTCGACTCATACTGAAAATAAAGATACCTGCAGAGATAAAAAATAATGTTAGAATAATCAATTGAAACTATACAAAGCGCATTAATATAAATCATTTTTGAAAAATCCATCTTAAAATGCATATCTTATCTACCTTTATGGAAGATCTAAACAACGAATTGAGTAATACAATTCTCCAAGAATGAAGTATTCTATGGTCCCATGTTAATCTCCTGACATAACTCTGCATACACTGGAAGGTCGATAGACATGTCACCACAAAAGAACGAGTCTGCCTCGTTCTCAAAAAATTCTACGACTTCTGTATTTCCATCATTGTTAGCCGATGCGGGCTCCAAGCTTGCGGTGGCCTCCACCCCTTGTAATTTCGATCCCTCTATTTGCATATATTCTTCATCTATGCCTGGAACATCGCTTTGATCGTATACTCTCGCACCTCTAGGAGTTGAAGGTATAACATACCACCATCGAGGTTGTCGGGGATTTGGATAGAAGATTACCTGTTCACAAACACTTACAAACCGTCTTCGAACCATTGTGACATAAAGCATGTCGTATTACAATTAGCAAGCAAATGACTAGAAGATTACATGTTCACAATGTGCCGGCAACACAAAGGTGTCGCGCAAATCCGTCCATTTTTTCTCGGAATCTATTTCGAGAAATCCAGATGGACCTCGTCGAACCGTTGCGCCAGCTCCTCCAAGTACCACTTTGAACCACTGCACATCGAATATTATCATGGAGAAGCTACGGTAATCCACCATAATAATTTTTTGCAAATTCCCAAAATACTCCATCTCATCCACAACCGTGTTCGGATCCGTTGCTCGTCGCCGGCTCTCTTGCTCAAACCTTGCCATGACACCACAGTCCATTGTGGAGCGCATTTTGTCAATACGCTCCACCCGAAAATGCCGTCCGCGCGACCACGCTGCACCATATATTTTGTACTGCACATTGAAACACTCAAATTAGATGTAGCAAACAAATTCAGATACGACACATTCTAAACCCCTCATTACCTTTGGACTACATCCCCTCGAGAACTCCCACTCCTCCATTGAGACCTCTGCCCCTTCGCTGGATGCTGCGATCAAGGCTCCATGCAACCATCGTGTTGACATAAACCGCGGCATCTCCTCCATGCCTTCGGGATATCGAATCGGTCGGTGACGCGTACTGCGTCGGAATTCAGCTCGCGCTTCCTCTCGATCTTGCCTTGCAATCTGGTACTTGGCGAGCCACGTCTCCATGGAGGCATGGTGCAATATACAAAAACGATTCACTTTCTCTTCCATTGAGGCATCCATTCTTTTTTCTACCCCATTTCCAACCACCACATCTCCAGTCAGCCTGTCATCATCCTTGAGCGTCCATAGCATTTCATTGTCTGGTTCCACCATTGGTAGCCATTGTGAGATATGCACTAATGCCTCTGACACCAACCAACCCTCCGCCATGCTACCTTCCGGACGAGCTCGTTGTCGCACAAAGCCTTTCAGGGTTTTCATGAAGCGCTCCAGGAAGAACATCCATCGCGTATGGACAGGTCCGGCAATCTCCACTTCGTCCACAAGATGCACAAGAAGGTGAACTTGTATCGTGAGCATGCTAGTGGGCAGGTATTTCTCAAAGAGACAGACCGTCTCAACTGCTCCCCGCCTTGCGGATTCAATAGAGGACGTCTTAATCTCTTTCTGTGAGATCCATTGCACCAAAGTCGACAGCTTGTAAATGGCCCCGCGAATTTCTGGAGTTAGGCATCCCGCGATCGCGATCGGTAGGACAAACTGCCACAAATGAGAAAGCATTAAGAATAATGGTCACGTTTCAAATTTCAAAATGTCCACGCTAATTAAAATCCATTCTGTTCACAAACCTGACATATCTTATGCCAATCATGGGATTTTAGCCCAGACATTTGGTCATCTTTAGAAAATGCGGACCTGAGAGAACGCATCATACCCGTCGGAGTGCGGATAGACTTGATTACTTGCTTCACAATGCGCTCTTCTTTGGTAGACAAAACCCAGGGAGCGCGAGGAAGCTGCACTTCCCCTTCAGCACTCGACTGCGGCCAAAGCGCCTCCATCTTACCTACCTCCTTTAAATCCATTCGTGACCCTATAGTGTCTCTCTTTCCTGTGATGTGGTCCCATAGCAAGCTGCCCACATTTTTGAAAATATGCATGGGATCCAACAAGTGGTTGACCTGTAAGTGGGTCCAATATGGCAACTCGTAGAAAACTGAGAACCGTCGCATTCCATTTGGATGTGATTCCGGGTTTACCATTTTCAGCTCGTACCAGCTTGCAGCGTTCATACGTGCTGGAGGTCGTCCAAGAAAACCTTCCCTGAGTTCATGATCCTCCGGCAAGAAAGCGGCGTGTCCTTGATATACCATCTTCTTCATGGTTCGTGACCTTCGGGAGTCTAACTGTGGCCCACACAATGGACATGCATGATAACCTGAGGTAACAAGACCTGCAAGGCGATCCACGACCTAGTGAATACTTGATTGAATGAAATAAAATATAGATATTACCGGCGTGAACAAAGGTCTGCTCACCTGAGCACTCTCCCAATCCCGGAAAGTCATGCATCGTCCACATGAGAATGGCTCGAATGTTAGCTGACCGCCGACCATCGCGCCTGCTCATATCTTGCACCGTGACCCCCTCCTCCCACAAAATCTTAAGCTCATCGACTAATGGACGAAGATACACGTCCATATTTTTTACTTTGTAGCGGCCCGGGATGAGCAAGCTAAGGATGAGATGTCCTTTCTTTGTAGAAAGCCATGGAGGAATGTTGTAGTTGACAAGCACTATAGGCCACACACTGTAAGAAGTCGAGCGCAGACCGAATGGGTTCACACCATCCATGGCGAGACCGAGCCGAAGATTCCTTGGCTCTCGCGCAAAGCCTGGGAAGGTAGAGTCAATGTGGCTCCATGCGCGCGAATCTGCTGATATTCGTTGCACTCCATCCGTAGACCTATTCTGCACATGCCACGTTGTCAAGCTTGCCATGGCAGACGTGCGAAACATGTGGTTTATGCGGGGGATGAGCGGAAAGTGTCTGAGGACTTTTTGAGGGATGGTCTGCCCTTGCAAGTCCTGTCGATACCTGTGAGCACCACACTTTGGACATGTCTCCATAGTCTCGTATTCATCTCGAAACAATATGCAGTCGTTGATACATGCATGGATGTTATTGTAGTCCATGCCAAGCTTCCGTAAAACATGTCGTGCATCATCACGAGACTCAGGCATGGTGTTTGCAGGTGGCAATATATGATATTTCAATAACCTGAAAACATCATAAAACACCTTGAAAAATCCATCCATATTTACAATAATACTGTTTTTTAAAAAAACAATGAAGTCTATATGCAAGGTACCTGAATAACTCAGTCACACTCGTATCGCTCCAACCGTATTTCGCTTGCACACTTAAGAGTGCAAGCAATGTCTTCAACCGAGATACTCGGCACCCATCATATAATGGTATGGATGCTTCCTCTCTAAGCGGGTCAGATGTCTCAACATCCATGGGAATCAATGCATCGATCATTGCCTCCATCTCAGGCTCCAAGATTGTAGGCAAGTCGGGAAGGTTGTCTGTCTCCTCTGGCATTGACGATATAGATGGGCCTTGCGAGTGGTCTATTGGCTCCTGCCATCCATCCATCTCACGTCCACGAACTCTTCTAATTGGCCGCAAAGGGTGCACTCCCCCTTGGGTCGAGACATCACCCCCCTGGACACAAAATTTGCCAACAAGACCCAATCTTATTGTGTATGGTTTTCAATTAGCTTGAGAGTACAATGCATGAAAAATGCTAACTTGAAAATACCGTTTGCTGAAAATCTGCAATCGCCTGATCAATAATCTCAGGTTGAAACTCGCCAAATCGTCGTACGTGTTCTATAGACAATCGGCGTTTTCGTCTAATTGCCAACTTGCATTGAGAGCAAGGACATGGGACACGCTGATTAAGATACGACTCGCGGTCTTGAACAATAGGACCTTCTTCGTTTGCCATCTTATCTACATTACAGCAAACGAGGCTTAAATGGATAGCTTTTTGGAGATGTACGTCAACTTGCAAGTTGACCATAAACCTTGCATTGTATATAGTAGTCGAGAGATTTTCCGATGTTATATCTCGGCCTTGTATCATGCTCAACGATTTGTTTGTCCCGGTAGATAATTTTTTGTTATATCTCGGCTTTGAGTATAAGTAATCCATTTTAAAATTAATGCGCGCCATCTATGAAATTTTACAACTATAGAAATAAAATTTATTTCAATCAATTCTACTCATAGTCATAAGACCTGAGAGAAATTATCCTATACTCAATTTAAGGGATCTCCACTTCTATAACAATAATTTTGGGTTAATTTTGATGAAGTACGTGGCCGTATGCAAAGCACATTGCATACCATTATCGATACGTATATTATCTTAAATTTCATTCCCTTCCCTCTCCCTCTCCCTCTCCCTCTCTTTCTCTCACCCTCTCCCTCACCCTCTCGTTCTCTTTCTCTCCCTCTCTCATTTCCTCCCTCCTCCTCCCTCTCCCTCTCCCTCCCTCTTTCTCCCTCTTTCTCCCTCTCCCTCTCCCTCGCTCCCTCGCTCCCTCTCCCTCCCCCTCCCTCTTTCTCTCCCTCTCTCATTTCCTTCCCCTTCCCCTCCCCCTCCCTCTCCCTCTCCCTCTCCCTCTCTTTTTCTCCCTCTCCCTCTCTATCTCTCATTCTCTCTCATTTCCTAAACAAGCAAAAAATAAAGTGATTTAAACATCCTCCAAGCAAAAGGGAGAGGGAGAGATACAATGCACTCTCCCTCTCTTTCTCTTTATATCCCTCTCTCATTTCCTTCCCCTTCCTATCCCTCTCACTCTCTTTCTCTCTCATTTCCTCTCCTAAACAAGCAAAAAATAAAGTGATTCAAACATTAAACAAGCAAAAGGGAGAGGGAGGGAGAGAGAGAATGCACTCTCCCTCCTTCTCCCTCTCTTTTTCTTTCTCTCCCTCTCCTATTTCCTCCCCCTCCCTCTCCCTCTCCCTCTATTTCTCTTTCTCTTTCTTTCCCTTTCCCTCTCCCTCTCCCTCTCTTTCTCTCTTACTCTCTCGTTTCCTCTCCTAAACAAGCAAAGAAGAAAGTAATTTAAACATTAAACAAGCAAAAGGGAGAGAGAGAGAGAGAGAATGCACTCTCACTCTCTTTCTCTCCCTCTCCCTCTCTTTCTCTCCCTCTCTCTCCCTCTCCCTCTCCTTCTCTTTCTTTTCCTCTCCTAAATAAACAAAAGAGAACGATTTAAACCTTCAACAAGTAAAAGAAAGAGAGAGGGAGACTCACCAATGAGATATGGCGAGCGTGGGCGACTTCTCTTTGCAACAAGGGCTCCTCCTCTCCTTCGCGAACAACGACGGTGGCGGTGGCGATGGCAGCGGCGGCGGCAACAAGTCTCTTCCTCCTCTTCTTTCACAAAGCCTTGGCTCTCTCCCTCGCTCTCGCTCTCAAAAGGCGAAGAAAACAAAATGAAAATGGCGCTCTGGTTTCGGCCGCGCTTTTTTCCCCTGCGGCGTCGCTATATGCGTCGCTATTTGCGTCGCACTTGCGACGCAAATAGCGACGCATATAGCGACGCAAATAGCGACGCCAATAGCGACGCCGATAAACGCCGTCGCTAATCGGCGTCGCTATTGCCCCAGTCCCTTGTAGTGTTTCCCTATTAGATTTAATGATTTTTCTCTCTTTTTCTCTTTCCTCTCCCTCTCTCATTTTTTTCTCTCTCCTCTCCCTCTCTCATTTTCCTTTCTCTCTTTCTCTCCCTCTCTCATTTCCTCTCCCTCTCTCACCCTCACTCTCTCTTTCTCTCTTTCTCTATTAGGTTTAATGATTTTTCTCTTTTTCTCTCTCCTCTCCCTCTCATTTTTTTTTCTCTCCTATCCCTCTCTCATTTCCTCTCCCTCCCTCACCCTGACCCTCTCTTTCTCTCTTTTTCTATTAGGTTTAATGATTTTTCTCTCTTTTTCTCTCTCCTCTCTATCTCATTTCTTTTTCTCTCTCCTCTCCCTCTCTCATTTCCCCCCCCTTCGCTCACCCTCACCCTCACCCACACCCTCTCTTTCTCTCTCCTCTCATTCTCTCATTTTTTTCTCTCTCCTCTCCCTCTCTCATTTCCTTGTGCTCTCTTCCTCTCCTTCTCTCATTTCTTCTCCCTCCCTCTCCCTCTCTCATTTCCCTATAACGCTATATTGGAAAATATGGTAATTTCCCATAAGTTTGGGACACGTGGTCAAATCTTTGGATTTGTTATAACTTCATAACTCCAAATGAAGCGCTCTATAGCTCAATAGATTCCATTTTTCCAGTGCTTTCCAATGATAGGTCACATCATATGGTTTTAAGAAACATATGGGCATGTTATCCAGGTGCCACCTATTTAGTATTCAAAAAATGGGAATTGGGAGATTCCAAACTCACTAATATTGTGTTCTATTATGTTTTATGTCTCCCCCTCCCTCTCCCTCTCCCTCTCCCTCTCTTTCTCTCTCCCTCCCTCTCCCTCTCCCTCCCTCTTCCTTTCCCATTTCCTCCCCCTCTCCCTCTCCCTCTCTTTATCTCTCTCTCCCTCCCTCTCTCTCTCTCATTTCCTCCCTCTCCCTCTCCCATTTCACTATTATGTTTAATGTCTCCCTCTCCCTCTCCCTCTCCCTCCCTCTCCCTCCCCCTTTTCCTCCCCCTCTCCCTCTCCCTCTCTCTCTCTCCCTCCCTCTCCCTCTCTCATTTCCTCCCCCTCCCTCTCTCTCCCTCTCTTTCTCTCTCTCTCTCTCTCCCTCTCCCTCTCCTTCTCTCTCATTTCCTCTCCCTCTCTCAGTATACACAAATTATACAAAAATAAATAAAAGAGAGAGAGAATGCACTCTCCCTCCCTCTCGTTCTCTCATTTCATCCCCCTTCCTCTTCCATTTCCTCCCTCTCCCTCTCCCTCTCTTTCTCTCTCTCTCCCTCCCTCTCCTCTCTCATTTCCTCCCTCCCTCTCCTCTCTCTCCCTCTCTCATTTCCTCCCTCTCCCTCTCCCTCTCCCTCTCCCTCTCTTTCTCTTTCTCTCTCATTTCCTCTCCCTCTCTCAATACAAAAATTATATAAAAAAACTAAAAGAGAGAGAGAATGCACTCTCCCTCCCTCTCTCTCTCTCATTTCCTCCCCCTCTCTCTCCCATTTCCTCCCTCTCCCTCTCTTTCTCTTTCTCTTTCTCTCCCTCCCTCTCCCTCTCTCATTTCCTCCCCCTCCCTCTCCCTCTCCCTCTCCCTCTCTTTGTCTCTCATTTCCTCTCCCTCTCTCAATATACACAAATTAAACCCTAAACAAGTAAATGAGAGAGAAAATGGACTCATCGTAAAGATTTGAAGGAGGGTTTGGCGGCTTCTCTTTGCGACGGCAGCTCCTCTTCTCCTTCGCGAACGACAATGGTGGTGGTGGCGGTGAGAAGTCTTCTTCCTCTCCCTCTCTCACCCTCTATGCAAAACGGTCGCTCTCTCTCTCGCTCTCCCTCTCGAAAACTTTCACGAATGCGTGAAATGAAACACACTCGAGTTTGGCTTGCTTTTTTTAATCTATGGGGCGTCGCTATTTGCATTGCTATTAGCGTTGCATTTGTGATGCTAATAGCAAAACAAATAGCGATGCCGCTATTTTACATCGTTAATCAGTGTCACTATGGCCTTGTTTCCTTGTAGTGTAAGTTGCTCATTGAAAATAACATCATCAAAAATTATGATTACCTTCTTGGAAGATGGATCATAAAACTTGTATCCATTAGAAAAAAATTGAATACCCAATGAAAATAATTTTCAAATCAAGAGGATGAAGTTTTTTGTGAGTCTCTTTAAGCACATGAATGTGAGCAATACGTCCAAAAGTTTGAAAATATGAAATAAAAGGAGTTTTACTTATCCAAGTAGTAATTTTTACGTCGACATAAGCTAGAGTGAAAGAGCATACATTGCATGGCATTGAGAATAGTCCTATTTTTACGTTCAGGTATTACCATTTTATTAAGGAGAGTAGGGAACCGTATATTCATGTGAATACCTTGAATATTACAATAATCATCAAAATCATTTGAAATATATTCTCTACCATTATCACTGCACAGTTTGTTGATGAGACGAGTGGTGTGAAGTTCTTTAGCTTTTTTATGTTTCTTAAAAGATAATAAAGCTTTTGATTTGTGTCACAAGAGAAAAACATTAGTGTATCTTGAGAAGTCATTAATAAAAATCACGAAATGCCAATATTGAGATTTTTATGGAGGAAAAGGTCCACAAATATCAGTATGAATAAGTTCAAGAAAATCTCTAGAATAAGTTGTAATGGAAATGGAAAAGGGTTTGCGAAAATACTTTTTAAGTGCACAATATTAACAAATACCCATATGAGGAGAAGCTTTGAATTTCATATCTTGAATGTGGTCATGCCGATAACAATCAACAAGCTTAGAAAAATCAGAGTGAACAAAGTGATGATTCCATATTTTTCTATTAAGATTTTTAGGAGCTATAACAACATTTACAACATCTTCATTTAAAGATAAGTAAAAAATATTACAATTTCGAGGAGCAACATCTATGGTTTCACTGTCTTTCTCAATGGGACACTTGGTATTGTCAAAACCGACAAAGAGACCAAGATCCACAAATCTTGTAATTGAAAGAAGATTCCTTTGTAAATTTAGGAAATGTAAATCTCTATGTAGAATTCTTGTCGAAGAAAGAGTACCAATATATAAATCAATTATACCTTTGACTTGATAGGTTGTGTCATCAGCTAGATAAACCAATTTCTTGATAGAAATAGAATGATAATTATGTAACCAATAGGAGTGATATGTCATGTTTCTCATTGCACCAAAGTCAAGTGCATGTTAGCAATATCATCAGCACTCTGAATTCTATTTGATAATGATGCAACAGGTGTAGGCAATCTATAACCATAAATAACTTCAAATGGTGCTTTCTTTGTAGCTGTGTGTGGTGTATTGTTATATGCAAACTGAAGTAAATGTAGATGTGTATTCCATGTATGTGGTTTAGAAATAGTGTAAGCACGTAAAAGATCTAAAATAGTACTATTAGTAGCTTCTGTTTGACCATTAGTTTCAGGATGAAATGCAGATGAAAAGTCAATCTTTGTTTCTAAGTTAGCAAACAAAGTAATCCAAAAATTATTACAAAATCTAGAATCACGATAAAAAATAATAACTTTTGGTAAACCATGATTAGTAAACACAGTTTTCAAAAAAAAGTGAGCTACTTGAGATGCTGTTAAAGTTTTCTTACATGGAATAAAATATGCTTGTTTGCTAAACCTGTCTACAACAGTCCAAATCATATCATGATTAGATTTAGTGTTAGATAAACCAGTAATAAAATCCATAGAAATCTATTCCCATGGTCGTGATGGAATAGATAAAGGCATAAGTAAACCATATTGTTTACCATGATGTCTTTTAACTCTTTGACAAACTAAACATTCAGAAACAAAGTTAGATACATTAGTGTCCATATATGGCCAATAAAAATCTTTAGTCAATGTACGCAAAGTAGATATAATACCTCTATGACCTTGATATGGAGGACAATGAATCTCATTCAAAACAAACGATCTAAGTGGAACTGTCACACATAATCTCTTTTCATAAAATATGAATCCATTATTGTAATACAGTGAATCAATAGGAATCCAGTTATTTGCAACTAATTTATTCCAATCAGATTGAAAAGTACGATCCTGATGATAAGTATCTTTCATAGGGATAAGGGAATCAAATGATATCACATAAATATTATGAATGGTCTGTCTTCTACTCAAAGTGTCGGCTACTACATTCTCTTTTCCTGGTTGGTATTGTATAAGGGGATGAAAACTCTGAATAAAAGCTGCCCATTTGATATGTCGGTCAGAGATTTGGGATTGACTAAGAAGATGTCTAATAGTTTGTTGGTCAGTCATAATCATAAACTCAGAACCCATTAAGTAATGTTTCCATTGACGTAAGGCTTGTACTACAGCTAGCAATTCTTTATCATATGTAGAATATTTAAGTTTAGATGGTTTCAGTTTACAGCTAGAATAGGCTATGGGATGATTATCTTGCATAAGTTCAGCTCCTATTCTAGATCCACTAGCATCAATAACTACTAAAAAGAATGGTCTATTGAAATCGGGTAGTTGTAATACAGGAGCATGGGTTAATGCATGTTTCAATAAATCAAAAGATTTTTGTTGATTATCAATCCAATTATACACAATACCCTTCTTTAAAAGTTTAGTCAAAGGCAAGGCAAGTAATGAAAAATTTCGCACAAACTTTTTGTAAAAACTAGCAAGACCTAGAAAAGAACGTAACTCATGCACATTTTTGGGTATGGGCCAATTTAAAATTGCTTCTATCTTGGAGCATTATCCTAAACTTGGAGCATTATCCTAAACTTGAGGATCTAGTTCATCAAAGGTTCTAGTGATGTACTAACTTCCCGAAGATAACTCTACTAAGCATGCTTGGGATGCCCTGTGCTTGACATGCCCTAAAGTTGTGATGTTGGAGAATGGACTAGGGGATGGACCCTACGTATTGTGAATATGGTTTTGTGCTTCTTTTATTTCTTTAAATAAAGAAATAAATAGATATAAATAAAGGGTGAGTGGAATAGTTTAATAGGCAGGCACACCACTCAAGAACCTTAGGGAGGTTTAGTCATAAATATATGTATGTATCATGTGGGATGAAAATAAGGGATTTTCAAATACCATTTTTATACATTTTTTACATACAAAAGGGTCCCATATAAAGGGGTTACTTACAAATTGAATATAAAAGGGTTATGTTTTATTAAGGAAAAATTCATAGATGAGGATATTTTTAAATAGGCCATGAACACGGTGATATAGAGGGTATACATATAGTGAACTACCTGGGTCAAGAACTAGCTTGAGCACATGCGGAAGGTATCCCATGTGACCATGTATTCTTTCAATGAATTGCACAATTGCAGGTGAGATACAAAGTAGAATGGAGGTATGTATAGTGCAAACTAACTATCTATGAAATCCTCTAGTATTTCATCACCACTTGGTCAATTCTTGTATTTACATAAAAAAAAGGAGGCAGGAGTTGCTCCTCATATGGTGTGATTGACTGCCAGAGTAGAGTAATGATAAGTTAGAGACAATTGTAAGTAATGATAAAAGAAGAATTAGGGCAATATAGCTTGTATAGTAATAGTGCTAGTTGATTAGTATACTCAGTTATGCACTATTTGACTTGATAGGCCACTTTTTTTATGTTGTACCTTATCTATACTTTGTGTACATTGTATTGTGCATGAAAGAAGAAGAAGAAACCATTAAGGCAACGTTTTGGCCTCCATTTCTCTTGTGTTTTTGGGGGATCTTCTTCTTGTGTGTATGGTGTATATGTGGTTCTTTTTCACATAATTCATAGCTTATCCTAATTGACTAATGATGGTCTTTGGTAAGGTATCGATGTTATCTTCCACTATTACCATTCTTGAAAATGAAGTTGGTGGTCTTTTTCTTACTCTTGCACCTTGCCTTTTTCCTAGAAATCACCACTTTACTTTCAGTGAGTGTATGGCTCAATCATAGATTTTTTGTCCATGAGCCTTTCATTCTACGTCTCGTACACTTTGTAGCCGATTTGTGCTTCATCAAGCTTGTCCTTGATGTTTTGAAGGAGATTATATTTATCCTTAATCTCTTTCTAAAGTGTTGCTTCCCTTTCATTGGTTCTTTGGCTTTCCATGTTCAAGGCCCTCTCCCTCTCCTCCATTTCCTTCAGGAATTGTTTCTTTACGAACTTTTCTTTTTCTAAAAAAACTTTTTGGAATTCTACTTGTAGGGACTCCTTTTCTTGCAATTCCCTTTGGATGTCTTCATCCCACATGGCTTTCTCCATGTCAAGTTTCTCTCTTTTTGCTCAGATTTATGCTTCCTTCTCCTCGAGCTATGCTTGCAGTTCTATTGCCTATTTCTCTTTTTCTATAATCAAGATCCTATAGTCTTCCTACAAGTCATCTAGCTCATCATGTAGATATTTTTTTTTTCTTTAACCATATTATTCTTTTCCCTCTTGAGGTCTTCACACATCCTCTCTAGGGTCTCTATTCCTCCTCCTTTCCCATGTTGTTCTAGATTGTTGTGGGCACTTTTTGTGGAATCCGCATATAGCTCCTTGTCTTATTATAGTCATGAATTTCTCTTGGATATAGGTTTCTAGTGATTCCTAAATAGCCTTTGTGCGATTTCTTACTCATGTTGAGCTTCCAATTTGTCAAATTTTGACTTGGGGATTTTGGCTACCATATTTAATAGTTTTTATCCCTCCCCACCTATCGTGTCTTCTCTTGGCTCTTCCGTTTTGCTACTCTTTTTCCTTTTATTTCCCTACAGATCTAGGTAGGGGACCAAACATCAATTAGTGATGAGGTGCTTCAAGGTGGGTAGCTAGTAAGTGAATCACTACAAATCCATACTTTATGATTGTGTTCATAGCCTTTGTGCAACTCAACTTGGAGGGTGTATCTTTTTTAAAAACCTTATGAGCTCATATTGGGGACTCAAAGATACATTCCAATGATAGTGTGTTCAAATCTTGGTTCACTATATTTTCTATCATTATATCCTCCATGAAAAATTTTGGAACTCTCAATAAGCTAGACATAGGCTTATTATAAGTGAAGCAATATATACCATCACCTATTTGGTCATCCTGTTGTATCTTACAATTTTTCTTTTGAATCCTAGTGTTTATTCCACTAATTCAAGCATGCGTTTAATGCCATTTTCCTTGTGCTCCTTGTGATTTCCATTCTTTGTGTGGAACCATATTCTAAAGCCCTTTCTTTCTACTCGGTATACATGGATCACAGCTTCCCAAGCCATGAAATTAATACAGTGGGAAGATGGTTTGATGAGGGTAGCTAGTTTACAATTGGCTATCATTTCTCTAAGTGCTTGATGATGATTGATGAAGTGGTCAAGGCTACTTGTGCCTTTTAAGAATATTTGTCAAACTTCAAACAAGTTTACTTAAATGCCAAAGGTGGCCCTTTTCAAAGGAGAAAATATGTTTTTTTTCTCATTAACGAGGTCTTTGACTAGTATTGGTACATTCACAATCACCTGTTGTTTTGTTGACTCTTCTAGGACAAGGAATAGATAATGAGAAATTCCTTTTTCGTAGAGAAAATTATTTATTATTTTGCTATTTTTAGATCCATTTTACCAACAACTTAATTTTGGCATCAATTTTATACTTAAAATTCACAGCTTACCCATCACCTTGCCACTTTTTATAACAAAAATTATTACTTGTTTAACTCTTGGGGGTTTGGGGGGGGGGGGGGGGGGGGGAGGTTGCTAGGTCGAGAGTCCTAGTAGGTTACTTGTTGTTGATTTGTCACTTGAACATTGGTCATAGTCATTGGTCTATTCATGGGTTTGCACACTCGTCAGAGAGGCTGGTCTCTACATGTTGATTATTGGTCTTCCTTCCTCTTGCAAAAATGAGGCAAGCATCCCATCTTGGGAGATTTATCAACTATGTGAGCTAGTTGAAAAAGTTCACAAATATATAAAGTGAGGTTTTTTTAAGAGAGATGTCCCATTGAAGCAACTAGCGATATAGAGTTCTTCTTTTATCAGCAATATTGATGAGGGGGTGATGAAGCAACTCTTTAGGTGGGGTCAATGTACAAGCTTCAATAATGGCTCAGAGAGACATGGTCTTAGAGTAAGTGGGATCATGCTTTAGAAAGCTATCGATCTTTAAGTGTTCTTTAGTCACACAACCACCTTACTACCAAGGATGGCAAGTTCATGGTGAAGAGTAAACCATTTTTTCTTCATGAAGTGATTTGAAAAGTTGCATGACTATTGTAGCTTGAAGAGAACACTCAAGTAAGGAGTGTTTTTTTTTGTAGGAGTAGTGGACATTTCAATAAGTGGTCTTGTGGAATCTCTTGTGATAAATTTTTGAGAATGGTTATGCTTTTGTGGAAGAGATGCTCATGCTTTTCCCATTTAGGAGACCATTGGGATACTAATGAGAGCATGTTAGCATCTACCACGCCTAAGTCCATCAGCCATTTGATATATGGATTGACATTATTGGGGTTGAGGTGTGGGCTAGAGGAAGGGGTCCATTGAGGCTGATTTTGTATGGTGATTTTGTATGGGGCTTAGGAGGGAATGTTGATAAAATATCCTCCTCTCAGGGGAGGAGATCCTATTATAGAATTTCTTTTGGAATTGATCGTGTCAATTCGGGCAATGGTAGGGTCTACAATATTTGGGAAGGTGGTGGAGGATAATGTAGCAAATGGAGAAATGGGTTAGAGGTAGGGTCAAGGTGAAAGTAAATCCTGCTAGTAGGAGGGTCAAGAGAGGCACCGATTTGTGTTTCTAGCAATTGATGGCCATGATGGTGGAGATGGTTCTTAGGGTGCCAGAGGGTTGGATAAGCATGTGAGGGGTTTTTGGCCACCATTTCCACTGGATCATGGTGCTAATAGAAATTTACCACCTTGCTTGATCACTTGAAAGCTAGATTTATAAGGTCTTTGTGGATTGATAATCTAAAAGCAGGGTGAACAAGGTTGTGGTGGGTTGGCTAGGTAGAGGATGGTAATTATCTAAATTGGATTTAGGTTGTTGATCTTTGAAGGCAAATGTAGTGATCACATGATTATTAGTTAACAAAAGGTAAATGCATTTGTCAACATAGTTTGTGACAATGGGTCAGATACTTGAAGGTATGTCCCAAGAAGAGAATGTTGGTACCTACTCCTTTAGAGTTGGGAAGAATATAGAAGAGGAGTATAATGGTTTCTATCTCAATAATTTGTGATTGCAAGCATACATCAACCTAGCAAGATGTATGATTGTCCTCCTCAATAGGGGCTAGGTGGTGCATTGATAGGGTGCATTGTGGGTAGCCCCAGGTTCACCCTAGGTTCTTCCAATAGTAGTATGGCAAGGTATTATAACCACATCCATCATCAATGAGAGTATTAGCTATCATTGATCGGGTGGCATTGAGACAAATCCAAAGATATGTAGTGGGGATAAGAGGTTCATTGTCTAACTCAATGCTGTGAATGGTCATAGCTCTTATATCCACAAATGTTGGCTTGGTAATAGATATAGGAGAGGTCACATGTTGACTTTGAACATACTATTCATAGAAAATTTGTTCTATGCATAACACATGACTCTTCATATCTATCATCAATGGTTCATGGGAAGGGTTTTTGGGTGGATAGTACTTTCAATATTCAATTCCATTGAATTGGTTGATGAACTAGTTGTCTAGAGTTTCTAACTCTACATTTCCATTTCTACTGATCACCTAAACACAAAAAGTTGTGAGTCCTTTTAATTTGATTTTTTTCTTGTTCCCTTTGAGTTAATAAAGTAGGACAAATTCCCCCTATTGAAAGAGTGTTGCTTAACATGCTTGTCAAACAAGGCTTTTTGTCTAGCCTTCTCTGCAAGTAGGATATGAGTGGCTAGTAGTCATGTTGCAATCAATCATTCCTACTCAAGCAAGCAATTTTACCATGCTTTAGTGACTTTCCAACATTCTTGAATAGCGATGCACACACTCGTGATCAAGAATTCTATAAGCACGAGAGGATTGGTACAATACGTCAAACAAAATAGAGTTTGACCAAAGGCATTCTTATAAGCTACACAATGTGCCTAGATAGCTACCATGAGCTTGTAATCCTAGTCAAAGTGTGAAGCCAAAATTGTCTTGGTCAAGATCTTCACAAGGGCTTTATTGGTAGCTTTTGCCTAGCCATTGGCTTGAGGATAGTATGGGCAAGATTTGCAATGAATGACAAAGAACGTGGATAGAAGGTGATGGATTACCTCATTTAGAAAATGTGTCCCATGATCATCGATGATTTCTATGGGGCATCCAAATCATGAGATGACTTGTTCCCAAAGTAACCTAGTAGTGGTTCGTGCATCATTTTTAGAGGTTTCCCATGCTTCTACCCCTTTGGTCATATAGTCGGTTACTATGATAATATATCAAGCA
The DNA here is from genome assembly GCF_053477565.2 of Lygodium microphyllum. Classification (NCBI taxonomy): domain Eukaryota; kingdom Viridiplantae; phylum Streptophyta; class Polypodiopsida; order Schizaeales; family Lygodiaceae; genus Lygodium; species Lygodium microphyllum. The sequence goes on from NC_141149.1 coordinate 81,423,034, forward strand.
TGTGAATATTGAGTAGCTCGGTTGATTGGTTCCATAAAATCTTTGTGCTAATTTTCAAAAGATTGGCAAGAAATAACTAGTGTGAGCTCCATTTTGTCCTTACAATTAGCCAATTTGGTGCATTCACACTCGTCATAGTATTTAACATAGCAACTAGAATCCTTAAATAGAATAGACCACAAAATTTGAGATTGAAGTATCTTCCTAGCCATGGTGGTTGCATCAAAGTGTCCTTTGACAATTCCTCCATGTGCCTTTTCTAATGTGACTTCTATCTCATGCTCACATACACATCTTCTGAGGAGAACATTGTGTCCTAAAGCGGTACAATTGATCAACACTCAATTGGTTCGATCAAGTTTTGATTAAAAGGTAGGTGAGGCACCCCTTTTCAATAAGGCATTTGGGAAGGCCATGTTCAAGAATGTGTAGTATGTCACTAGCCCAATGGGGCGTGAGGTCAGCCTTGAAGATCTGAGCTTCTTGGTTAATGTGAAACAAATGAGCACCAATAAGTTGGTTTCCAACTCCTATGGCCTCCTCACTATTAGTTACTCATGAAAGGTAATCAGCCATGAAATGTTGTTTTTATTTTTTTATGACAATGGAAAAATTGAGTTCTAACAACAAAAGAAGCCATCTAGCAATGAGTCTCGTAGCATAGGGCTTGTTTACAAGATATAATAAGGCTTGATGGTACATAAAAAAGGTGAAAAACATAGATAATAAATAATGGAAAAGCTTCTTAATGGCATATATTATAGCTAAACCTTCCCATTAACAAGTATAATAATTCATTTTGGCTTCAATTAACTATCTGTTAGTGAAGCTTATAGGGAAGTCCATATTGTGTTCACCCAATTGACACAATACTTTCCCAATTGCAACTTTGGATAGGTGGTGTCATGAGAGTCCTTTTTAATACTTCATAAGAGACCTGACACTTCTTGATCCACTCTCTAGATATTAATATTTTGTACAAAGGTCGAGTGATGGCTACATAATTAAGCACCAAGTGTTGATAATATCCAATGTGCCCAAGAAAGAAGCACTACACTCTTTTAGTCTTGGATGGAGGTAGTAAGTTCATGATAACCCTAACCTCACTGTATCTATTGTGATGCCATTTTTGGATATGCCATAGCCAAGGATGATGTTGTTCTTGAATTGCCACTTGAGAGGGTTCACAAATATGTTATATCCTTGACACCTTTGAGAAAAAAGTCCAAGATTCTTGAGATGATCCTCCAACCTCCGGTGGATGCATAAATCATCAACAAACACCTGAAGCCATTTCCTAAGCATGCCTTTGAAAAGGATACACATGAGGTTTTGGAACATAGGTGTGCCAATCATTTCAAATGGCATGACTATATCAGCCAAAGAGTCCCCATTATGTAGCAAAATCCATTTTAGGTGTGTCATACACGTGGATTTGGACTTGGTTGTGCCTCAAAAATCCATCTAGGAAGCTATATGCGTCCTTCCTTTCTACTCATTCTATCATATGGTCAATGTGAGGCAAGGAATAGTGATCTCTCATTGTAGCTATATTTAGCATTTGGTAGTTGATGCATACTCAAATCTTACAATTTCTCTTGAATACCACGACAATTGGGGACATTGAGTTTATATGTTTGATTTTGTAAATGATTCTGACATTCTAAAGTTCCCCAATTTCCTCTTTCATATAATGTGTATAGTGTGGATTCATTGGATAAGGTTGTTGTTTTGTAGGCTTCACATTTGGCTTGAGTTGGATTGTGAGTTAGTCAAGACTTGTGGTGAAACTCCTTTCAAATCCAAATAGCTCCATGCAAACATGTCCTTGTATTCCTTGAGCAATTTCACAAGCTATGCATCCTCCTCCTTACTAAGGTCTGTTACAACTATATATATCATCTCTCACTTGACTTGGGTCTCACCTATATATACTAACTCTACATCAATATGATTCATTCTTTGGGAGCATGTCTTGTGTATCTCTCTCGCACTCTCTCTCTCTCTTAACATGGTATCAGAGCTATGGATGCATAGCAACAACAAGGAAGATAAGTTGTTTCATTGTTTATACTTGATTGAATTCTTTGCACAAGGGATGATTTGATACATGAACTTGTTCAAATTAGAAGTATTAGTTAATTTTGTCTTTAAAAACAAAACCAGGTCCAGGTGCGTAGCTCTCGTCGTGCTCTCGAATTCTGTCAAAACAGCTTGTCAATCGGAGTTCTGGATCAAAAGTTATGACAGTTCAGGATTCAAGACAACAATTCTGCTCGAATCTGCGATTCTTTATTTAAAACTGTATTTCTAATTACAGTTTGTTAATCCCCAATTACAGTTTATTAATCGCTCGTCTTCGTTAATGATGTTGATTACGACAAGCAAACATCTTGCTATTTTTAGCGATGTTTTATTATCGTTCACGTTCTTTGCTCGATCGAAATAGCACTTTTCTTATATGCGTCATATCGTCTTGCACGTTACGCCTCTCTATTTCGGGCTTTCTTTTTAGTCACTCAATACTTTTCATCATTCTTACATGCATATCCCTATTTTGATTGTCATGCATCTCAACTTCGCTCGTCTTGATCATGGTTTGCAGATTCTGCGATCTCATCTTATTTGTTTTCTCTCGACATACAGGCATGGCCAATTGCGTAATTGTTAACGGATATCCGTCTGGCCAACGTTCGGTTCCCTTCTTCCAAGGACAAGGCTTTCCTGGGTGGAAAGCAAAGATGATGCTAATTCTTGAAGGTGACGAATTATTTGATATTGTTTTGGGCGACCTGTCTTGCCCAGTTCAACCTATTGATGTGATGAATAACAATTCTGTGATTACTGATGGTCCATTATTTGAACAATGGAAAATTGATCATACTGATTGGATTCGTCGTGACAAAGCGGCTCATCGTTATATATTGTCTGCACTTCCTGACTCACTTATGTTGGATGTCTTTCATCTGGAAACCTCTCATGCTATTTGGGAGTATCTTATCTCAACGTTTGAGAAGAAATCGGTCACCGAAATTTTATATCTCCAAACTTGTTTGAAGAATCTTTATATCAATCAGCTTGGTGCTGTCGGCGCTCCTATTGCTAAAAATCAGATTGTTACTCAACTTCTTCATACCATCAAAGATCCTTTATATGACAATATCATCACTATTTTGTCTAACAAGGATGATATTCACTTTGACAAAGCATGTATATCTCTTATTGAATATTCTCAACGTCATGAGCATCATTTGGAAAAATCTGATGCTGTTTTGGTCACTCGCGAACAAAGGGATTTTGATGCTGCTTTTGTTGCTCGCAAGCGTCCTGCTTCACGTTTTCAGCAGGGTGGACGCCCTAATCCAGGTAGTAAATCTTCTCGTCTTGCTTATCCTAACAAACATTGTTCTTATTGTGATAAGAAAGGTCATGTGGCTTCTGATTGCTGGGCACACCAATATGATGAGGAGCATGGAGTTACTACAAAGCAACCTCGCTCGTCCAAAAGTTTTCCTCCTTGTGATTATTGTGCACATACAGATCATCCATCTCGTCGTTGTTATAAACGCAGATATGATGAAGAACGTTCTCGAGCTTATATTGTTCAACAAACTACAACTGATGATGATCATACTCATCAGGAGCTCAATTTCGTCCATTATGATATCTCTCCAGAAAAGGTACTTCATGTTCATGATGGTTCTCTATTCATCATTGATTCAGGTGCCACTGGAAACATGACATACCAATCGCAGTGGCTTCACAATTATCATTCTCTTCCTGTCAAGAAGTTTGTTTACCTTGCGGATGATACGACTTGTCAAGTCAAAGGAGTGGGTGATTTATATCTGGGGACTGTTTCATCCACTAGAATATTAAGAGGAGTTCTTCATGTTCCAGATTTGCAAAGAAATCTTCTTTCTGTTGCTCGTCTAGTTGATCTTGGTTTGTTTGTTGGCTTTGATCATAATCAATGTCGTATAGAGAAAGACGGGCATACTATAGCAGTGGCTCCTCAACATGGTAATCTATTTGAGCTATCATTGAACGATACAGTTGCAAATGTTGTTACTGCCCCTGGAGATGCAGATTGCAAATTATGGCATCAACCATTTGCACACTCCGATTTTGCCAAAATTCTTGATCTTCATCGTTATGGTCTTGTGCAAGGTATGCATCTTAAATCTCATCCACATATGGGAATATGTGAGTACTGTGCACTTGGAAAACACCATCGTTCACCTTTCCACACTTCTACTTCATCACATTCATGTGCTCTCTTGGATTTGGTTCATACCGATATTTGCGGTCCTTTTCCTGCCTCAAAGTCTCAATATCGATATTTTATAACTTTCATTGATGATTTCTCACGGTACACACATGTCTATCTTCTTCGACATAAGTATGAGGCTTTACCTATATTTAAACAATACAAGATAAGTGTGGAGCTTCAAACTGGATTCTCTATAAAGACGCTTCGTAGTGACAATGGCGGTGAATATGTATCCAATCTATTTGATGACTTCTGTAAGGATCAAGGTATTCATCATGAGTTTACAGTTCCTTATTCTCCTCAGCAAAATGGTGTTGCTGAGCCCAAAAATTGCACGATTCTTAATGCTATACGTTGCATGCTTATACACTCTGGTTTGTCTCGAAAGTTTTGGACTGAAGCACTTCTAACAGCTGTTTTTATTCAAAATCATCTTCCAACTACTGCACCTGCTGGTAAAATTCCTATGACAATTTGGACAGGGAAGACACCTTCGGTCTCTCACTTTCGCACATTTGGCTGCATTGCCTATATTCATGTGCCCAAGGACACTCGACATAAGTTGGATCCTCCAGGTTTGAAAGTTATTTTTCTTGGTTATTCAGATCATTCCAAAGGTTACAAATTTTATGATCCTTCTTCTCAAAAGGTTATCATTAGTCGTGATGCTATATTTGATAAAAAGACTATGGGTGGCACATGGTCGTCAGATGTTTCAGATGATACACAGTTTTTGCTTAGTGCATTTCCTTACTTGCTTTGTGATTCTACTAATTCTGATGATCATAAACCTCCTTCACCTCCAAAGAAGATTGATGAAAATTTGGAGATCTATGTCGATCTTCCTATTGAGATAGAGCATGGATTCTATTCTATTGAATATGATGTCTTTGATGATGCTATGTCCGTCCAAGAGGATCCAATATCGTATATGGAAGCTATCAATTCATCTCAAAGGGATCAATGGCAAGAAGCTATGCAAGCTGAGTACGATTCTTTAATCTCCCAAGTACATGGATTCTTACTGAACTCCCCCCAAATTGTATTCCTATCAAATGTAAATGGGTTTATAAAACCAAGACCAAAGCTGATGGCTCGTTTGATAAGTTCAAAGCACGACTTGTTGCAAAAGGTTACTCACAGATTGCAGGAGTAGATTATCAAGAAACATTTTCTCCCGTTGTGCGCTCCACAACTGTTCGTATGATTTTGGCTTTTACAACACTATTTGATCTAGAAATTCACCAAATGGATGTTAAAACGGCTTTTCTCAATGGAGATCTTGAAGAAGAAATCTATATGGAGCAACCTGAAGGTTTTATGATTGCAGGAAAGGAGCATCTTGTATGCCAGCTTCATCGTGCATTATATGGATTGAAGCAAGCCTCTCGTGCTTGGTATATTAAGATTGATCAGTTCCTCACATCTAAAGGTTTTGTTGCATGTTTTGCTGACCCAAATCTTTACATCAAAAGGGAGGACAAATATTTTATTATTCTTGCTCTATATGTTGATGATACTATTCTTGTGTCAAATAATATTGCTTTCTTAGATGCCATGAAGAAGCTTTTATCAACTGCATTTGAAATGGTGGATCTTGGTGAGATACATTCTTGTTTGGGTATTCAAGTTCAACGACACCGACAACAAGGCATTCTTCTTCTTCGCCAAACAAAGTTTATTAATGATATTGTTAAGAAGTTTGGGTTGACAAATGCGCACTCTGCCAACACTCCCATTCTTTCAAGCTCTACCAAGGGTACATCTACAACACGCAATGAAGAATCAGTCATTCATCAACCTTTTGCTAATCTTGTTGGTTGTCTTCAATTTATTGGTTTAAACACAAGACTAGATATTTTATTTGCAGCTAACTTTTTGGGACAGTATCTTTCTTCCCCTTCCACTATTCATTGGAGTGCTACAAAACGTATTCTTAAGTACCTCAAGGGTACTAAGGAATTTAGTCTTATTTATTGTTGTCGAGAGGATTCTTCTTTATCTTCTTCAACTTCTCTTGACCTTGTTGGATATACAGATGCTGATTGGGCAAGTTCACACTTATCCATGCGATCTACAAGTGGGAATTGTTTCTTTGTAAATGGATGTTTGGTTTCTTGGTCCAGCAAGAAACAACGATGTGTTGCGGTTTCTACAACTGAAGCCGAATATGTTGCTGCATCATTAGCAGCTCGCGAGCTAGTTTGGCTTCGACAACTACTTGCAGATTTGGGACATCCTTCATCATCTAGTACACCTCTTCGATGCGATAACCAAAGTGCTATTAGTCTTACCAAAGACTATATACAACATAGTAAATCAAAGCATATTGCTATTCATTATCATTATGTTCGACATGAAGTCAAGAAAGGTTCCATTATGGTGGAGCATTGTCCCAGTGATCAAATGGTTGCAGACATCTTCACAAAAGCTCTTAGTGAAGCTCGCTTTAGCTCATTAAGACATGCACTTGGTATTGTTCCAAGTTCTTGTCTCACTGATTGAGGCCTGTATCATTGTATTCAAGAAAACTTTATAGTAAATCATTTTTTTTATCGTAGGTATGTGTAGGGGCTCGGGTTTTTCCCTTGTTCTCCCCAAGGGTTTTTTCACTCGCAGCCAGAGACCTTTGTTTGAGTGGGGATGCTACAACTATATATATCATCTCTCACTTGACTTGGGTCTCACCTATATATACTAACTCTACATCAATATGATTCATTCTTTGGGAGCATGTCTTGTGTATCTCTCTCACACTCTCTCTCTCTCTTAACATGTCTTCAATAATGTACGTGGGTTTAGGAGGTTCCCTAGCCTCAACAATTTTTGCTTCTTTGACTTTGGTTGGTGGTCTCTCACAATAGGTTCATTACATGCATGTTCTTGCTTGGCCCCAAGCAAAAAAATGATGCTATCACTTTTCTTGAACTTGATGAAATAATGTGGTAAACCTTGTGGTTTTTTTGGATTATGAGAGTCTCACTCAACCTAGCAACCATCTCTTTTCAACTATTTCTTCCTTAGATTGATTGGAAGTTTAACTTTAGCACTCTTAGACTTGGATGGTTGAGCTATTTCAGGGTCAGACTGCATGTCCTAATCCGTGTCTGAATACAAACTCATTGTGGTATCCAGCTAGTTCTCTTAGACTAGAAGTAGCTCATGGTTAGGACATACATCCTCATTCAGAGGTCCAAGTTGATTGTGATCCAGAACCTTGAGGTAGTCCAACCATTCTACTTCAGAAATAATGTATACAATTCTAGTATCTATGAGACGTGGCATGTGTTGAAAAGGCTTTGGGTCTAATTGAATTTTCTCAATAGTGTTGCCATCAATACTATAATCTTCTAATTTTGAGTTAAAATCCTCTTTATAGTGATTGTCCTCACATTCAATAAGCTCATCAGCTTCTATGCCTTGCTTGCACATTAGTGAGACAAAGAGGTTGTTATGAAAGTTGAATAAGGCTTGATGCAACTTTGTCCATTTTGAGGTGGGGCTAGTCAATAATTCCTCAAAGATGGTTAAATTTGCATTTGGACAACCATGGAAACATGGCCTCCACTAACTTAGGATTTTTCTTAGTGCTAGTCTATGCTCCAAAATTGGATAGTCTTGGAATGCATGCGATGTGGAGTCATTGATGAAGTTTGCAAGGATGGTTCAATGGTGAGAGGTGTGGCTTTGAGTATGTCTTTTTGACTCATGCATTCATAGGCTAAATGATATTCCAAATCCTCTATAAATGCCAATCCCAATGTGGCAAAAAGTTGCATCCAATTCTCCTCATCCTCAGGGGAGGGAAAGGTATCTAGTAAAAGGTTTAATAGTTGAAGGGTCTACAAAACAAGGCAAAAATGGCAGAAATGTTGATAGAGGTTGTCTTCCATGACTTCATTTCAATGAGAACTACCTCTTTTTGTTTTCCTAAGAAGAGTAGGCAGTTGCCCCAATCTTCAAAGAGTCATGCATCATGCATCTATGGGAAACAAAGTAATAAGTCAAAGTCTAACTCCCTTCATGGCAACAAAGTTAACCTTGAACATGACTCCAATAGTTTTTACTAGCAAGTCTCATAGAACTCCCAAGGGTCCACAACTTTAGATCTATGGTAATAGTTAGCTCGAAATGAATTCGTTCTATGGGTGGATTACACCATGCTTGGAGAATGTTGTGGCTAACTATACTCACACCAGCCCCAATATCCACTGGTTTACAATATGTATTGTCTCCAAGGGTTTCCACTAGAAGTACTATACAACATTTTTTGTCACCTTTCCAAAACATATTGATTCCTAGAGTACTCAAGGTTGGAGGGGTATTATGACCATAGTTTAGAGCATGATGTGATTAGCTAGGATCAAACCCTCTACCTAAACCTATAATCCTTCCCAAATAGTTGGGCTATCTTTTAGTATAGTTTCAAGTGTAATACTCACAAGTTTTGATGCAAGTGAGGTTTAATAATTGCAAGTTCAATGTGATCTTAAAGGTATTGTGATTGACTTGCATCAAGAGAAAGCTCGTGATCCAAGGGCGATGGCTCACTCAATGGTCTAGTGGTGAGCTCATCGATTTGCCATATCTGCAAAATCCCTAAAATTAAAGTGGAAAGAGTCACAAGGGAAGCATGTATATTAACATATTCTATGCTAGACAAAGCCAAGCCAACATTTCTAATCCCTAACCAACCTATGATCGACATGTCAAACTCGATATAACAAAAAATCCAATTAAAACTAACTAATGTTTCACATGTACTTTGGAGCTAGTGTGACTAGCACCCTCTTATTCCATGGCAAAATTCATATGAGCGATCTACAATCCAAGTGCCCTTGCTTTCCACAATGAAGCCAAAATGTATTGCTATACACTGAACATATCGAAGCCTTTGGGCACACTCTTATCCTTTCAAGAGCTTGAATAGATGCATCGTTAACTAGATCTCACCTATTCACTCAGGTGTGGATGGAAATAAATTGTTGTATCAAGCACAAGGTCATGTGTCTTCTACCAAGAAGGTTGTAAGGCGGCCTAGCTCCATGATCTAAGTGAGCACTCCATTGTCCCTCAACCCTATACATTCCTCGTCATGCAAAAGAAAGTATGGTGCACATGAGAAAGTAATAAAGGGAAGACTAGAGATTTCACTCTCATTGTCCCTTATCACCCACTTATCACAAATCACATGGTGGAAAAACTTGATTGAGTTGTTGTGCCAAATACACACCATATACATAAGAGAAAGCTCACTTAAGAACACAAGAAGAGAGATAGAAACCAAATGTAACGTGTCCACTTGTATCTTCACGACACGTCTTAGCAGTCCATCGGAAAGGATGTCTAGAAAGCTCCGCCTGGCACTCCCATGGAATGTTACGGGGTTTGCGATCTAGGGCTTTCCGCGTCTGCCACGTAGCGAAAGTATTCCGGCCGTTCCCAGTTAGGATCAACCTGAATTAGGGTTTTCCTTATTGGCCATTTCCTAACGGCAACTAGCGTCGGACCCAAGCGAACTACTTTACGCAAAAACGCCAGGTCCAAAGCGGATTCACACTGCACTTGGTTCAAGGAGATTGGGAAATGAGAGGGATGCAAAGCTCAACCTCTCTGCCATAAGGCATAGTCCCATTCCGTTCCCCTAAAACAGCGTAAATCAGGATCAATCATAACTCTAGGTCAACGCTTTTGTTGTTCCTGTTCTTTGACGATCTTCCTGCTGCCCATCGTGATTTGAGAAAAGTTCCCAGCCAACCGGGACCACCCATCCGTAGAACCGACCTATGGCCCATCCTCCACACTTTCCTAACGTTGTTTTAGTTATTTAATTACCTAACACATTTGTTGGACATGTATCAATCAGCTTCTTTAATTAGCCCGTTAGGCACTGGTTCTTTCACGTAATCATATCACTTGACATAGAAAAACAATGTCAAACAAGTTCCTTATTAACAGGTTATCATATTTATCTTTGAAATACAAAAAGTCCTACTCGTAGGCTTATCCACAATCCGCTCGAAGGCTATCTAGCAATCCATAGGGATTACCAATCCAAGTTACCACCCATAGGCTAGTATGCGGGCCTCGAGATCCAATCTCGAGTCATGTTAGCCCCTTGTGCAGGGCCCGGAAGGCGAGGGATTTACGGTCAGAGCCCCCCCTGGCACCCAAGCGTCCTTGTGCTCCAAGTAGCCCTCAACGGAGAGACCTCTCGTGGCGGGTTCAGTCCACTTTCCCGGTGCGATTAACAATCCACTTGGTTAGGGTCAGGCAGGCGACGTCGGGGGTAACTAAAACTGCCTTTCCCTTCAGGCCTTCAACCTGAAGTATTAGATATTCATTTATCTTTTAATTCATTGATCAAACAAAACCAAACAGTGCTCTTAAGTCTGTAACAAGCACAAACATTTCCATTGGTCGTTTTTGTTGGCAAACTGCTAAGAAATGAGTCATTCCTTTCGAATGCGTCCAACACTCGATCCGAGATGACTTGCGACTTGGCAAGATCTCCTAGATCCTGGGTTAGGGCGTACCCTATTAACCCGACTTGGTCAAACCTTAAGTTCATAAATTATTCCAATTTATCGGCTGGTCTTTTGCTTCCAAGCAATTTTTCTTTACTCAAGAAAGATACTATTTTAGGATGATTATTCATCCTCTTGCAAGATAACTTGCATAAGGACCTACCAATCTCATTGCGAGAATTGGCCATTCCCTTGTGATCCAATCACAAGATCATACGACTCCGCACTTGTTGCACAAGTGTCGCGTCGAACTATGAGACTATTCTACACATCGAATGGAGTCACGAAACAATCTGTTCCTGATTACATTAGGCTGACGTTGTCAGTCCTAAGGTTCCAAGTTCCATCTCGTAAGATTCTTAGGGACAAACCCTAGATCACTTCCCAAATATGTTTCACTGTCCCTACATTCAGTGAATGTGGGCAAGTATTTAGGGTATAGGAGTTTCACTTTTTAGCAATACGTACGATTAGGTCACGTATTAATTTCCTAGTGAATTTCTTGGAATTTGACTCATTCTAAACAAGTACTCCACAGTCTAGGTGTTTTAGGTTTATGCCAATTTGTTTAACTCTAGAAGATAATTACATTATCATTTCCACATGACTTGTTGTCTACGCGTAAATTGATTTTCAACCCTAACTTATCGATTTAAGGTCAGGCATAGGTTAGGTTAATTCCAACTAATCTTCCTATAACTTGCGAACAAAATTCATGCTAAACAAGCAACCTTTTACTTGATAATTTATGCAATTGACAACCGATAATTGCCTAGAGTTATGCATCGTAAGAATCATTTCATGCCTTGCACTTTCCTAAGGATTCCTAGCACTTCCCATGATGATTCATTGCGAAGAAGATAAGGCTTAATAATGCGATATGTAGTTTATACTTCCATGTTTAAACGAGGTATACTATTTTAATTCCGTTCTATAACAATGGACACTAATCTAATTTTAATTCATTGCAATGCATAAAGCTATTTGCTAGAAATGCATTTATGCTCCCTTTATTTTGCTTGTTATATTGAAAATATTAATGACTAAATTCCTCCGTCATGAGCTAATTTTTCTAAAGCATTTAAGATAGAAAATGCATCCTATTTCCAACAATTATCCTTGCACGATTGAATTATAACAATACCAAATAAAAATTAGGAAGGAAACCTGGACTTGGGGTGAGATGTCCACATGGATGCTAGGAGACGATCCTCCTGCGGTTGCACCTTGGGCTTTCTTAGGAGGCATCGCAATTATAGTATTTCCATCATGGATGTAGCTTTACAACTCCTTTTTGAAATTCCATCGTGGCTCCCTTTTGTGATAACTTGCACCATCTGTCGAAAGCGGTTTTAGAAGGCTTCCTTCTTGAAGTAGGGATTTCGAAAAAAGAGGGTGTTTTCAAAATCTCTCGCGAATAAAACCCATTAAAGCCATGGGAAAGGCTTAATGGCCTTATAAAAATTCACATGAACAGGGAACAAAAGGTGTAAAACAAAAGGGAGTATAAGGGTCCTTAGGGAGGAAATTTCGTGGATGGGTGTTATATGGAAGGTCACATGAAGGCTTTGAAATTCCGGGGGGGTAAGGGGTTGTTTTGACAATCCCTCATGAACCACAGCTAGGAGGTAAAAGAAAAAAGGACATGAAAGGCCTAAGGGAACCCTTAGGGAGGGATTTTGAGGGTGTGGAAGAAAAAGGGCTTAGGGAGGTCTTAGGAGGGAATTCAGGGGGGGTAGTCTTAAGGCTATAGGAAAGGGCCTAAAGGGGGATTTAAAATACAGGGGAGGAAAAGGTCCTTTGGGGTAACCTTTTATGGGGGGGGGGGGGCGGAGGGGAAAAGGCCATAAGGGAGACTTAGAGAGGAATTTTAATGGGGGGGTTTCAAGAGGCCACAGGAAGGGGGCCTAAGGAGGGTTTTAAGACACGGGGGGGGGGGGGGGGGGGAATAAGACCTTTAAGATTAGACTTGTTTTGGGGGGAAAGGGGGCCTATGAAGTCCCCTTAGAAGCTCCTTTAAGCTTCAGTGGGATTCTTCACATGGGGGAGGAAGAAAGGTGGAGACGTCGAAAACTAGCGGCAAAGGAAAGGCGGCTGGGGATGATGCGGGCAGGGAAATCAAACGGTGGCAATCTTCCTCAGTGACGACGCTCTGCGGCAGCCCCCCCTCTCTCAAGCCACACCCACCTCTCCCTCACGGTTGCATCCTTCAACCATAATGTCCTTCTCCCTCTCTTTTGCGGCACAGGCAGCAACTTCTTTTACCTCTCCCTTCCTCATGATTCCTGGCAGCCTCCCCTTATGGTCTTAATGGCAGCGCCTCCTATGCCTTCCGCTTGCATCCCCCCCCCCCCCCCCCCATTTATATAGGTAAGGGGAGGGGGATCCTCCCTCCCTTGCGTGTCATCGGGCATGGCCACTAGCCCAGGCAAGCTCCAACAAGAAGCTTGCCCACCATACTATTCCCCTCTTCCTCCAGCTCGATAGTCGGCTGGAGGAGAGGAAAATAATAATTTTTTAAAAAAAATGCTTTTATCTAAAGAATTTATCAAATCCCATTATCTTATATTAGGGCAGTTCACGCGTGCTTGCGCCTTCAGGATATTACACCAAAATTTTTATTGTTGGTTTCTTACTCTTCTTTCACACACAATACAATGTACACAATGTGTGAATATCTTTAGACCAATATTATTTTGATAAATTATTTCTATCCATCAATGCCTATGCAACTTCTATGATATGTCTATTTTTTCTTTCTATAACTCTTTTTTTTTTTGCGATATACCTATAAGAAAATTGGCTCTTTATTCCATGAGATCTTAAAAAGTAAGTAAACTCATTAGAGAGGTACTCTTTTCCTCCATCTAACCTCAAGTACATAACTTTTCAAGTCTATTTTTATTTCAATAGTAACCTTGAAAGTTTTGAAGTGCTCAAACACATCACTCTTTTTTTATGGAATGCACCTACATATTTCTTGAATAATCATCAATAAACATGAAAAAATATTTATTACCACCAATATATATATTTTTTATAGGTCCCCAAACATCTATATGTACAATATCAAGTATATTGTTGCTCATGTCTCTATCATGCAAAAAAGGTTTTCTTGCATGCTTATCAAACTGATATGCTTCACACACTTCATGAAAGTCTATAACTCTAAAAGTAGGCACCTAATAACCAAACCTTCAAAATTGCATTAATTTCATCCCTCATACATTTGAATGTCTCATAGGTTTGTGCCATATTTCAATGTCTACAACAACTCCTTTTCCTTTAGCATACATAACCGTATTCATAGTAAGAATTCTAACCTCTAAAGTGAACATGCAGCCAACTCTACTTTCTTTTGTGAGCAACCCACACTTATCATTAAGATCTTCCACAAAATAACATTTTATATTAAATCAAACTTATAACCCTTGCTCTACCATTTGGATAATAGATACTAAATTCTTTATGATGGATGACACATATAATACATTTGATAAACTCTTTGTCTAACCATAATGTAAGGACAATGAAGCTTTTCCAATGTGTAAAATTGGGTGGCATGAATGATCACCTATCTACACATAACTTAGATTTTGTAAATTTTATATCTCTCCAAACCATTCAATATGGTTGGTCATATGATTAGATGCACTTGAATTGATATATCATATATCATCATGTGTTCCCTTTCCTATAATAGTATTCATCATAATATGGTACATAATAAATAGATGGTCCTTCTTGTCTTCATTTTATCATGAAGACAATGGATACTTTCCTTGCTGCAATTTACTAGTGTGGATGTTATTTTTCTTAGCATAACACTAGAGTGCAATATGATCTATTTTTCCACAATAATGACAACAATACCAAGATTACTAGAGCCTCGATTTTGTAATACACCTCTTCCTCTAGAGCTTCTCCTAGCTCTAAATCTTTCCTAATATCCTAAAACTTGCATTTTATTGAACTCTTGATTTAATCTATTTTGTTGGTTATTGAGGGCTGAAATGATGAACGGGTTGCCTCTTACCCATCCAACCTCCAATCCTCACTAAGAGAACTAAAGAGGGACACCACCTAGCCAAAGGGAGGATGGGCTAGGACATCCCTTTTCTCAAAGAGAATCAAGAGAACCAAGACACAAATTTACAAGAGAGAATATATGTACTAGACATCATATTGGAATATAAGAGAGAGAGAGAGATGAGAGGAGAGGGAGACAAGAGGAGAAGAGGTAGAAGAAGCTTGCCATTATGCTACATGGAATGAGAAGATGAGAAGAGAGGGAGATAATAGGAGAAGAGGTAGAGGAAGCTTGCCATTATGCTACATAATAAAAGAACTCACTCATAGCTTACCTCAAAGAGATGAGGATATTCTAGAGTGCTCTCATGGACTTGTCATTGTCCTTCTCCCCCTTCTTCATTCTCCATGAGCTCTTTATACAGCCTCCATGAGGGATTAGATTAAGCTAATCTTCTTGACTAACATAATCCTAGATGATGTATGGCATCTTTGAAAATATGGAGAATAGTGGATGGGACAAGTCCCCACCTTGGTCATCATGCAAGAAGCCAAGGGTGGTGGTAGACAAAATAGAGAAATGGAGCTAGATTACAAGAGGTGGGTACCCAAAGTATATTATTATAATATATTTATAAGAAGGATAGAGTGGAAAGTTGGTGTGGTGAAAGAGAGAAGAAAATTGCATGTAGCCAGCAGTCTGCGCCTTCGTAACTTCAAATCCGTGAGGAATTTGAAAAAAGTTTCCTGTACAACTTTGTAGACCAAGTCGAAACCAATCGGGCATCGCGAGAATTTTCTTGAAATTCGCTTTCTCTTGGGAGTTATTGAGATTATAAAAAACGGCTTCTAAAAGCTGCTTTGACTTTAGTTCCCCATACGTATATAAATACATATAAGCATGTGACAAAAGGGGTCCATGCTTGTAAGCTTTTGTGCAAGATCCAAATGACACCATGATGTGGATATTGACTTGTGTGCTAGGGTGAGGTGTCCTCTAATGATGGTGATAGATTCCAAATCTTAGTGATGCAGACGGGGCCCATGTGTAGTTGGAGGCTAGTCCTTTGAAAAATCTATGCACTCACTCAACTCCTAGATGTAATCCATTTCCATCTTCACTAAGATAACCATCCCTTTTACCCTTTACATTGACATGCCTCCTAAGAACTCGTTCCCCCCATTTGCTAGAGTTATCATAATCGAGAAGCAATGTAGCATACCTAGTGCTTGAAGAGTAAACCCAAAGTGATATGGTAAGCTCTTGATAGGGGCTTTGGCCAAATTTTATGGTAATAATCCGGGTTGTAAAAAACCCCGATCATTAGCCCTCCCCTTAGGCTAGAGGTATTCATGCCTCTAGCTTGAGAATGATGGTCCAATAGAGCAAGGAGGACTACACCCCCTCATTGGTGGCTCTTCATTGAATGACTGCTCCAAAGTGTTCATATTTCTTTGAAAATAAGGCTTCAGTCACCATCCATTTACCCTTGTCTTATGAACCTTCCCATCCATGTCACCTAGCTTATAGCTGCCATTTGGATATCTCCTTATGAGCATGAATGGCCCTTCCCACTTGAACACAAGTTTAGCATCCTTTCTGTTATCAAAGCGGTTATCATAGCATAGCACAAGTGATCCTTCGCTTATGTGTTTGCTAGCCAGCTTCTTATTAAAGGTCTCCCTCCTCTCTTCAGCCTGCATGGAATAGTGTTGGACTGCTGCTTCTCTATCTAACTCCATCCTCTCTAGATCCAAGATCCTTTCCTCTAACTTCTTATCTTGATTCTTCTCTTGACTGGCTACTAAAACACGCAAACTGGCCAGTTCCACCTCTATAGGAAGCAAAGCTTCTTGGCCATAGACGAGGTGAAATGGAGTATAGCCAAGTGAGGTTCTAAATGAAGTCCTGTAGGCCCAAAGATCTCCATTCAATTTTTTATCCCAGTGCTTGGGGTGCATGTGTACCTGCTTGGTAATTATGTTACAAATTAGCCCATTCACTTTTTTGACCAAACCATTACACTGTGGATAGTAGGGAGTAGAATGCCTGTGCTTGATTTTTAGCCTTTCCATTAGCTCCCCTACTAGGTTCGCCCTAAAACCAGGACCCTGATCAGAGATAATTTCCAAAGGTGTGCCAAACCTGCAACAAATATTTTCAAACACAGATTTTCCCACTTCTTGGGCTGTGATGCTACTAGTTGCTGAAGCCTCTGCCCACCTCGTCATGTAGTCTACTCCCATTATGATGTATTCCTTGCCAGATTGAGTTCGTGGGAGTGGCCCTATTGCATCAATCCCCCATTTCTCAAATGGGCCATATGTAGTTATGGGATTTTGTTCCTCATGCACTAGCTTCCTTGGTCCGGCCTTTTGGCAATTGTCACAAGTGCGGCACCAATGTTGTGCATCTCGATGTAGACTAGGCCACACAAAACCAGTTTATAGAATCTTTCTGCTGGTTATTTCTTGAGAAAAATGTCCGCCACAAACCCCATCATGGCAGCTCTTAATCACATCTATAATCTCCTTTGTTGTTGGCACCCTTCTAAGCATTGCATCCTTTCCTTTGCAATACAACACATCATTTATCAAGCGGTATTTAGTGGCCTTAGTAGCTAGCCACCTTTTCTCACTTTTACTCATATGTGTAGGTGCCTCACCTTGCTCAAGAAAATAAAGCATATCTTGTAGTTGAAACTTACCCTGAAACAAGGGAAGATTTAGTGCAATGATGCCCACCATTGCCTCTTTCAATTTTTCAACTGCTAGAGCATCTGCGTCGCCATTTGTGCGCCTTGGCACAAAATAGATTTGGGCTTTCCGTAGCTTTCTCATGAGAGTTTTAGCTTCCCTCATTTTCACTGCTAAGTTATCATTTTTACAAGCCCAGATTCCTTTCATTTGCTTAACAATTAGCATAGAATCCCCAAAAACATTAAGTCGAGTGACACCATGTGAAAGACACCACCTCAAACCTAAAAGCAAGGCTTGATATTCTGCCTCATTGTTAGAATGGACATCCTCCAAGCTGATACCTTCTCCATAAAGTTTGTCACCTTCAGGACTGAACACCACTATTCCTACTGCCGCTTTGTCTTTAATACGCTTGTAGGCTCCATCAAAGTAGAGGGCATGGGCATTCTCCACCCGTGGCGGCTCCTCAAGAGGAGGTGTCTCCTCTTTAACCTTTCCCTTCTCCTTTTCCTTCTTTTGATGGCATCTATGGGTCAACAAATTAGCTAGGCAAGCTCGAGTAGAATCCTCCACCTTGAAGGTGTAGTCAAACTCTTGGAGTTGTATTACCCACTTAGCGATTCTAGCTGAAACATCCATGTGCTGTAAGGCATAAGGAAAATGCTCTTCTGTCGTGATCACTATGAATGGCCTAGGGAGAAGATAAGGACGAAACTTTCTTATAGCAAACATTAGAGACAAAACCATCACCTCGACCATCTTGTACCCTCGTTCTGATGCTGTCATTACTCTACTAGAAAAGTAAACCAATCTCATTAGTCCAGTTTTAGCATCTTTTTGTATTAGTGCTGCCCCTAGAGCATCTTCCCCAAAACTCGGATTGAAAAAAAACTCCTGATCCCAACAAGGCTGTAAAATTATAGGAAGGGTGCTAAGAGCCTTCTTCACCTCATGAAAGCACCTTTCGCTTTCGTCACTCCACAGGAGCTCCTCAGAGTGGGTTAACTATTGCAGTGGAAATATTAATTGGGAGAGGAGATGAATGAACCGCCCCATATATCGCACCTTCTGAATGAAAGAGGTTAGTTGCTTCACAGAAGATGGTGATGGCATCGCCAATAGGGCCTTAACTTTGTTTGGATCTGCTTCAATGCCCCTCTCACTTACGATATGCCCTAACAAAGTTACACTACTTTCGCCAATGCGACACTTCTCATGGTTTAACTGCCCCCCCATTTGTGCGAGTCGGTTGAAAGCTTCATCCACCTTCCCTAGATGTAGAGCCTTAGAACTATAAATATAAAAATCATCAATAAAGACCCTGATGGATTTCCCAAAATATGGCTGGAAGACATAATTCATGAATTGTTGGAAGGTAGCTGGGGCATTTGTTAATCCAAATGGCATTACTTTGTAAGAAAAACAAACCCAAGGTGTAATGAAGGTGGTCTTCTGTTGATCCTCCTCAGCTATTCGAATCTGGAAATAACCTGAATACCCATCACAAACAGTGTATCTCTCATGCCCGGCCACCTCGTTGAGTATTTCATCCTGAAAGGGAAGAGGAAAGTGATCTCTCTTTGTTGCAGCATTTAGCGGCTTGTAATCCACACAAATCCTCCATTTTCCATTCTTCTTGGGTATCACCACCACAGTGAAACCCACTTTGAGTCCCCTATTGGATAGATGAAGCCTGCCTTCAAAAGTCGTTGCACCTCAGTCAGTAGAGCGTTTTGTTGAACTACTTCCAATCGTCGTAGTCGCTGCACCACTGGCCGTGCTCCCTCTTTTAGATTAATGTGATGTTGTACTGCTGTCACACCTGTGGTGTGTTCATAATCAGAAATAAAAAGTGCAGAGTGTTTTATCACCACTTCCATGTAGGCTGCCTTCTCCTCAACTGATAGATCCTTAGCCTACATTTTTTCTAACCCCTCCTTCTCGACCTTTGGAAGCTGCTGCGGAATTTCAATACTAGAAGGTCCTTTTAATGTAATCCCCATTACTTCTAGAGAGCTTTCTTCCTCCTCATTAGAAGACTCTCCCTCTATCTCATAGATGACCAACCCTCGCTGGAACTCCATTCATCAGCGGTGGTCTCTAACACAAGATCCTCCTGTCGGCCCTCCTTCATGTTGTAGATAGTGCTCTTCCATTTTTTATGCAACCCCTTTTGTGGCCTTAGCTCTAAAGCCCCTGTCTCCCAATCTTGTCTGGCTTTCATTCCCATTAGCCATGGTCGCCCAAGAATGAGCGGATAGCCGTCCCCCTTCACTGGCATCACATACATGTCAAGCTCCAATTGCACTCCACACACCTTTACCTTGAATTTCTTTATAACTCCCAAACAATTTACTACTACATTGTTAGCCATTTTGGCCCCAAATTTAGTAGTTTCATTTACCTCTAATCCCAAACGATGCATCAACTTTTCTGTCATGACACAAATCTCTGCACCTCCATCCACATATGTCTTTGACACTCTCTGCCCATTGATTTCGGCTTCCACTAGAGGCACAATATCTTTCATCTTTCTAGCCTGGATTGCATTCACATGTCTATTCTTCATGGGTCTAATGCTTATCATCTTTGACCATTGTCGCCGCACTGTTGGAGATAGATGTAGTAATTGAGGCCATGAAATTTTTGGCCCTTGATTCCTCATATCAGCAAGCAAATCATAAGCTCTAGTACCTTTACCCAGGGAAAAATCATCTGGCTCAATGTGTCGGCATGAGCGAGCCCTCCTCTTTTTATTGTTTCGTGTCTTTGCAGCCATTGATGACTCTGCCTCCTCTTCCATATTTTCAACCTCCTTTGGTGGTGTAGGCTCCATTCTCTCAATTCTCCGGGCTTTCTTCACCGGCATTGCTTCAACCTCTTCTACTTTGGCCTTCCCTTTGACATCACTCTCATCTAAACTAATTATCCTAACATCATGATTCTCTGGTGGTTGAACAGGCAAGGGCGGCACCTGTGCAAGTGGTCGAGGATATTGGAGAACTTGAACTGGTGATGGAGGCCCTGGATTTGGTGGAACAAACCTTTCCCTAGGTGGTGTCACTTGTTGTCCCCTCCTTCTTGGTTGGAACCCATTTCCTGGAAAATGCCTAGGATGAGGGTAAAAATACATACCATGGCCAGTCTCCCCACAATTATAGCAAACATACTCTCTTTCTTGCCTCCTTGGACCTCGATTGCCTTCATTTATGAGGGGAGGGGGCCGCACTCCTTGCACCAAATTTAATGAAAGGCTTTCAAGTTGATTAGTAATGCGTTGTAAGAGCTCGTACTGTGGTATCTTTGGTTCAGGTGGGCCTTTGCTATTTCTCTAGGCCTTGGCATGGTTGGTAAAACCTACGTGGGCTCAACTCCCCCCTTTAACTGGGCTTGATACTTCAATTTTCTATCTTTCTCCCTCGCATAAGTGATTGATTCTTCATAGGATGTGGGAAACTTTCCTTTGACCTTCTCCCTTAGTAGAGGATGGAGTCCGGCTAGAAAACAATCTTTCTTAAGACAATCAGGTACTCTTTCTCCCTCGGCTAAAGAGGCTGTCCATTTATCCCACAATTTTATAAACATGCCTTCATAGGTTTGGTATTCCCCTGCTACGGTTTGGCGAAGATCTAAGAGGTGTCTCCAAATATCTTCAGGTGGCTCTGTATCTTAGTACTTGTGCATGAATGCGGTCTTGAGATCCTCCCAATTACCCCTTGTAGCCTCTGGGAGAGCTTGATACCACACTCGAGCATCACCCTTTAGAACTAAAGAGAAGGCTCGTACTTTGGTTGCTTCATCATCCCGGCCTATGACTAGGAAGGCCATTTCCAAGTCATCCAAAAAGTCTAGAGCTTTCTCCCCTTTGTGCCCAAAAAAACTTGAAAATGCCATGTTGTCTTAGTAGAGTATGAATATGAAAATGTCTAGACTTAAGTTGTATTTTATAAGGGGAAGGATGAATGGGTTCACAGATGCATTGATTTCAGCAAGACGTCTAGGCCCCAATATGCTTCTAATAATGCCTTGGAATCTAAGCTTTGTGCTAGCTACAATATGCATAGTTTGCATAGCAAGTGGACGGATAGGTCCATACAACTCGTTCTAATTCATGAGAAACTATTATAATAGGATAAAGACATGTACATTGAAGGATGCATTATAGTCTAGCATTGGGAAGATTATAGGTTCTGGTGATACAAGAATCTCCCTTAATCTTTCAGCCCCAAAGTACATCACAAGACGCTGCTGGAAGAAAATCTTCCTATTGATGCATACATTAACTCGGATGTTTTGTACAGAGTGGAAGGTGTAGAAATTCGAGCCATTATTATTATTCATGAGTGGAGACTACTTAAGGAAGTAGAGGGAATGCACTTTCTTGAATTATGAAGGATTTTTCCCAGAGTGTTTCTTTTTGGAACCCACCAACTTTGCTATACGGAGAATTTGCTCACCAGTGATTGATCTTGCCTTGCTGTGTCCATCCTCGGTGACATATATTTCATAAGGTGTAATGGCCACCTTTTCAACCACACCCAACCTTCGAGCTAACAACAGTTGAAGGTAGTCTCTATACTTTTCACTTCTACAAAACTCCACACCGTTCATGCATAGTTGTCCTCCTTTGATATGGATTAGGCCAAAGAGAGAGAGGGATTTGATGATTTGGAGACGAGGACCTCTCGGAAGGGCCTTCACTTTGTTTGCAAAACACTCACCATAATTATGAGAACCTAGCAATTGATGGCAACATAATTTTTTCCGTTGTGAGATAATGGAATTTCTAAAGTGAACACCTTTTACCCGCATGTGTGCCGTCATCCGATAGGCATACTTTCTTTCTTGAGCTTCTTTAGGAGACAATTCAGGGAGTCATGGACTTCGACCAGCTTTAAAAATAGTTGGTGAAGGCATTGAGGAAGAGCCACTTGGGGAACTTGTTGTAGAGGATGCACCACCATGTGTTGTATCATTCCACATAAGGAGGTAGAGAATTGTGGTTGAGAATTTCCTCATCGGGGGCACCAAAAATGAGGGCTGAAATGATGAACGGGTTGCCTCTTACCCATCCAACCTCCAATCCTCACTAAGAGAACTAAAGAGGGACACCACCTAGCCAAAGGGAGGATGGGCTAGGACATCCCTTTTCTCAAAGAGAATCAAGAGAACCAAGACACAAATTTACAAGAGATAATATATGTACTAGACATCATATTGGAATATAAGAGAGAGAGAGATGAGAGGAGAGGGAGACAAGAGGAGAAGAGGTAGAAGAAGCTTGACATTATGCTACATGGAATGAGAAGATGAGAAGAGAGGGAGATAATAGGAGAAGAGGTAGAGGAAGCTTGCCATTATGCTACATAATAAAAGAACTCACTCATAGCTTACCTCAAAGAGATGAGGATATTCTAGAGTGCTCTCATGGACTTGTCATTGTCCTTCTCCCCATTCTTCATTCTCCATGGACTCTTTATATAGCCTCCATGAGGGATTAGATTAAGCTAATCTTCTTGATTAACATAATCCTAGATGATGTATGGTATCTTTGAAAATATGGAGAATAGTGGATGGGACAAGTCCCCACCTTGGTCATCATGCAATAAGCCAAGGGTGGTGGTAGACAAAATAGAGAAATGGAGCTAGATTACAAGAGGTGGGTGCCCAAATCACATTATTATAATATATTTATAAGGATAGAGTGGAAAGTTGGTGTGGTGAAAGAGAGAAGAAAATTGCATGTAGCTAGCAGTCTGCGCCTTCGTAACTTCAAATCCGTGAGGAATTTGAAAAAAGTTTCTTCTACAACTTTGTAGACCAAGTCGAAACCAATCGGGTATCGCGAGAATTTTCTTGAAATTCGCTTTTTCTTGGGAGTTATTGAGATTATAAAAAACGGCTTCTAAAAGCTGCTTTGACTTTAGTCCCCCGTATGTATATAAATACATATAAGCATGTGACAAAAGGGGTCCATGCTTGTAAGATTTTGTGCAAGATCCAAATGACACCATGATATGGATATTGACTTGTGTGCTAGGGTGAGGTGTCCTCTAATGATGGTGATAGATTCTAAATCTTAGTGATGCAGACAGGGCCCATGTGTAGTTGGAGGCTAGTCCTTTGAAAAATCTATGCACTCACTCAACTCCTAGATGTAATCCATTTCCATCTTCACTAAGATAACCATCCCTTTTACCCTTTACATTGACATGCCTCCTAAGAACTCGTTCCCCCCATTTGCTAGAGTTATCATAATCGAGAAGCAATGTAGCATACCCAGTGCTTGAAGAGTAAACCCAAAGTGATATGGTAAGCTCTTGATAGGGGCTTTGGCCAAATTTTGTGGTAATAATCCGGGTTGTAAAAAACCCGGATCAGTTATCACCAACATGTCCCATGCCATGGTCTCTTGAAGAGGATCTACCACACATCCCCTTCTTGAACTTGAGTAAAATGCTTATATCTGCTAACCACTTCTTTTAGATGGTTCACTCTGTATATTGATATCTTTTGTGATTATGAGAGATATTAACTCATCAAAATTTACAAATGGCCACATGTACATATATAGAAGTAACAAATGATTTCTAAGATTTCTCATTATTAAGGACTTCCAAAGTATATACATCATCATTAGGCATTACATCAATACTTGCTAAGACATCTACAGTGCTTCACACTTTTAAAATATACTAATTTATAGATGTCTTTCCCTTCTTTAAAGTATTCAACTCTTGCTTGACTTGAATCTTCCATATCTTTGTATGTATTGAAAGCATGTTCTCGAAAATTGCCTAAGCTACATGTGAATTTTTTATATTTTTAATATCCCAAATAGTATTATCAATTATTAGAAATAGCCAATACATAACATTTTCATCTTTTGAATTTCATTATTTCCACACCTTTGATTCTTCTACATTCTCAAGATCACTTAGCTCTAGCTTCTTTTCTTCACTTGACAAACTCATAGAGATATTTTTTAAAAAGGAAGTTTGTCACGTAGAACTTGCATATGGGGTAGTTTTTTTGTCTAGCTTCTCCATGATGGGGTTTCCACTATTCCTTATCATTATCACAAAATTGATACAAAGCAGCAAGTAAGTCTTCTACAACCTTTTACAAAAAGTACACAAAAATATGCTAAGTAGCCTTTTTTACCAAGTACTCAAGAATATATATCATCTACAACCTCCTAATAGACAAAAAATGGGTTTACTTCTAAGAAAATACCTTAGAACTTACAAATTCCAAATCTATAACCTATGCATCTAGTTTTGGTTGATACAATCAAATCATACTTTACCCTAAAACTTATATTTGCAACCTAGGGGACCTAAAATGGGATACAATATAGAGTTCTTTTCTTGAATACCAAATCTTCTACAATCTAAAATTTTCACTCTATCCTATTTTTGTGCTTCTAGAGGCACTATCTAAGAGAAAGAGTGCAAGAATGAAAGAGCTTCTTACTTGTTACTTGCTTTCTCTAAGATTAGATGTATTAGGTATAGGGGACAAGTGAGAGAGGTTAATCTTCTTATTAGCATGTGCTTCCTTTCGCATGTAATTAGCTCTGAATATTGAGGATTAATCATTTGGAAAAATGCAAAACATGAGATTAGAAGCTTTGAGAGGAAGGCCTTGAGAAAGAGGTAGTGGGGGACCTATAGGATAGACAAGTTAGGAAAATTTAGGAGGAGAAAGAGGAGCAAGTGGAAGAGGATGCCTCAGATGACTAGTTTGTTATTTTGGTGGAGAGATAAAACATATAAGTTCAAATTATCCTTATCCACCTAGAGCAAGTGGGGATATGTATCATTTACCTCAAAATCTTCCAAATAGAAGAAATGATAATGAAATTAACATCAAAGATCATGCTACATCTCAAGTACCAAGGCCAATAGAAGAAGATAAAGAAAAAAGTACCATTAATTGTATTCTTCTTGAAAATTATGGTTAGGAAAATAAAACAATTGTTGTGATGCCAATTACCGAAAGGAGGAGAGATGTAGAGGGATATGAGCACAAGACTAGTAAGGCTCGTGAAGAAAGAGGGAGAAAGATAAAAAAGAAGAAAAGAAAGAGAGGAAATAGGGAAATAAATCAAGAGCACGTACAAAACACTATCATTCTTTCGGCATTCCATTGGGAGAAGGAAAAAGTGATTATGACCTAAGAAGAGATATTATGGGAAAGAAAGTTGATATATCTTTTGCCCAATTAATGGAGTTATGCTCAAGTATGAGAGAATAGTGGAAAAAATAAGTAAATTTGAAGACCAATGAAAGAAAGAGAGGAATACTAAGAGTTTTGAGGATAGAGAAGTCACCTAATAATTTTCATGTCAGTGATGCTTGGTATAAGAAACACAACATAGGAGAAGCATATATTGATGGAGCACAAGCTAGTGTGATTAGTCAGGCTTGTATAGAGCAGTTTGGACTTCAAATTATCAAGGGCTCAAAGTTTTGAATGAGGCTTACTAATCATGCTAAAGTAAGATGCTTAGACATAATTCAAAATTTGGAGGTCAAGGTTTGTCATGCTATGGCAATAGGGTTGGGGCTTTTCTCCTTATCCTTGGTAGACTATGGCTCAAAAAGGTAGGTGCAATAAAAGATTGGGAAAAAGGAACCATAATGATTTGTGACCACAAAGGAATAGCAAAGAAATTTGATATGTTTTCAAGAAAGTGGTGAATGAGGATGATGCTAAAGAAGAGGAGGAGGAGAGTGATAGTTCTGAGGAAGGTAGTGAGAATGAGAGTCCTAAGAGTGGTGTGCATAATAAAAGACACTCTCTAAAGTGCACATACATCTAAGATTTATTACAAATAGTTACATGAGGCATCATGCCAGGCTAATGCTCAACAATGGTGCAAAGAGTGCATTAACCCGTGGCATGAAAAAAAGTGAAAAAAATCAAGAGATGACTGTGGAGTGTAGTGTATGTGACAAATGCAACTTGAACTGCTTGTGAATCCATAATCTGTGAGATGTGCAAATATATTTACAAGAAAGTATACTTGATTCAGGATGTCCAGCAGTTCAAAATCCAGCTCCAATCTGTCCAAGAAAATACCAATCTCGACCAAGACTATCAAGCTTTCAAGCACCACAAATCTAGAATAAAGACCAAAAAACATTCCTAATCTAATCAAACATAGAAAATCTAGGTTAAAAACAACAAAACAAATATTCACTCAAATAATTAAGCACAAAAATTCCTACGTACTTGATATTTTACTAAGGGTTTATAGATTATACAAAAATGTGTGAGAAGGTAACAATAGTTAACTATTTAAATAAGCCTTTTCTTAGACACTCAACATGTCACTCTGTAGATCACATGCCCTATCATTTAGATAAATACGAGATTAACACTTATACAATGGAAAACTTCCATTGAATTGATATTTGATAGAACTTGTATATATAATATTCATTGCCAAAAGAATGTTGTACTTGTGAATTTTCTAATATTAGGTACTTTCCATCAGTCATGTGTACTCTATTCTCGATTCAAAAAATAATAATCCTCTTTTCATAGAGCTCAGATCATTGCACTTGTAAGTGTTTAAGAATCTCCATGCAATTTTTCAAAGAGAACTATGCTTGAATCACACATGCAAATATTTTCAACACATCAAAGTGAAGGAAAATTAGGAAAATTTTCTCTTTTATTAAAAGAAATATTTAATTGCCACATGTTTCCATTGTGCCTCTCCACAAAGAATACTTGTCGTGTACAGCTAAGGGTTGCACAAGGTTTCTACCATAAGCAAAAAGGAGGTTGAAGAAGTAAAACATGCAATAAAGTGAGGTTGGGGTTGCATAATGGCTAGATCTATGGCAATACATTCACCAGGTTCTTAGAATGTTGCTTAGGAAAACATAGATAGAGAAAAATAACATGTAAAAAATGCAAAATAGGGATGTAAGCATGTAATAGTATGCAATGCATCCTCTATCATTTACTACCTCCCTTCTCCAAATTCTCAAAAGCGATTCTTAGACCTCATGAAAGTAAATTATTGTTTGTCCTTATGAAATAGAATGTTTATTGATCCACAATTATAAATATGTAACTCAAAGCAACAACTATGAGACATACAAATTGGTCCAATTGCGATTTGCACCAACCTGGATTGCTTGAGTTGCCACACCCATGTTGCTCCAAATGTGATAAACTACTACTCCACAATTCAAAGTCATATGTTTCCCTTTTCCGTTTAATTCATACATAGAACTTTATGCTTAGACATATGCCTTTAGAGTTATATCTCCAATGTTGGTTGCTAGATAAGTACCCTCATTATCATCTAGAGTGATTCCAGGTAGCCTTTGTTTGTTGTCATGTAGAGTCAAATGAAACATCTTTTATTTTTTGCCAACCCATCTTTCTCTAGTTATTATAAGCCTTATGTATGTGGTCATTTGTGGACCATCTAGTTATGGATGGATATTCATTGACCTTGTGTGCATTGAATAAAAGTGTTACACTTAAAACCCCTTCTTTAGCACATAGATTAACAACACCCAAGAGTTTTTTGTGGCTTGCACTCAAATGTTCAAATTTCTCTAGGTGTACCAAATTTGTTTGTTTTCTTGTTTGATTGTAGTTGCATTTTCTCATGGGTGTTTTGTAGGTCCAAAGTAACTACCATGATATATAATGAAGGTTTCTTCTCTATATAACTTGGTGACATCCAAGAATATAATATAATGTATACATATGCACATAGGCTACTTATACATATAGGTGCATGCATACGCATAAGATAGGCATGCACCTATATGTATATATACATTATTCATGAAAGTATATGTATATCTATGTGCATACCTCTATGTAAGTGTATAGCTATGCACATGCATAAGCCTATGTGTACTACTATGTCATGTTATGCTATTAATCCCATTTTACTATGTCATGCCACGTATACATATAGGCAAAAATATATGCATAGGCTACATATGCATCTATATGAATACATGTGCCTAAATGTATATGTATCTGCATGTCTATGTGCTTGTCATGTTATGCCACTAATCCTGTTACATTATTTTTTTGTGAATGTTTCTTTTCATCTTAATGCAAATTTTAATATTGTGGGCATTACCATCTCAAGATCTAAACCTTGAGGATGAGAGAGAGAAAGAGAGAATAATGGCCATGTTGAAATATTAGAGTGAGAGAAAGAGAGTGTGCACAAGAGGGAGAGAGAGAGCTCAAGTACAAGAGGAAGATCCTGCTTAAAGAGTTGTGAACAAGTATGATTAGTACACTCTCCTCTACTTTGATAGTGACCTTTCGGCTATTTAAATAGTCTCTTGATGGCTAGGGTCAAGGTTTCACTTGCTCTCCAATTCATCCACACCCAGCTACGCTTATCCACCCTTGCGTACATAGGGTTCACATGGATATCTCTCAACACCCCCCCTCAATGCGAGAGTGGCATTGAACTACAAGACATGATAATTCCCCCCTCAAACAAAGTGGAATGACTTTATAAATCAAGCTCTACAAGAGTGCTTATAGGTAGAGGATTTGTAGATTTAGAAAAGTCTACCATCACATGGGTTGGAGACAGAGTTGGCCTCCAATTCTATTGGTACTTCAGGGATGGTAGGACATTTATTGGTAATATGCCATATCTTCTTACATTTGTTACACATAATTTTGTCATGATATTTTTTCCAATAGTTGCTGATAAGATGTCCCTTTTTATTGTAGAAGGAGCATTTAGTTGATACAGTATGAACCAAGAGTTGGTCATGGGATGTTGAAGTGGATGCCTGACTAGTGTTGCCTTCTTTCTAATTTCTTTTGTCCTCATCTAATCAAGATTGGATGACTCTTTCCAAGGTTGGATTGGGGATATTTTTATGAGTAGTTACAAGGGTTGGAAATACCTTCTTTACAGCTTTCAAGAGAATTGCAATGGCATCTTTATCATGAATTGGAGCTTGAATTGAGGATAGTTGTGCCATGAGCCTCTTCATGTGAGAAATGAACTTACCTAGGTCTTCTCCTTGTTTATACTCCAAGCTAAAAAATTCGATCATAAGGAAAATTTTATAGTTCTTTCCTTTAACATCATAAATCCTTTCAAGCTCATCCCATTTCTCCTTCGCAGTGGAGAGTTGGACAATGTGATGGATTAGGGATTCATCTAAATGAAGCATGATTACGGCTTGGGCTATTTCATCATCTTCTACATCACTTGGGTTTGATGGATCAACAACCTTGGTCCCTTTGATGAAGGGCCAGTAGCCTCATTCCATCATTTTATACTTCATTAGTGTTGCCATGGATGAAGTATTTTCCATCAAACTTATGGATTTGAGATCTAACACCAGCATAAGCCATGGCCATTATAGGAAGATATTACTGATTGCTCTAGGCAATGGTAGTGATTAGTCCTTCACACAATGGCAGTAAGTGCAGAAGCAAAATGAGATGACTAATACATAGTAGGCTTAAATCTAATGTGTTATAATATTCAATGTGTTTACACTAGATTTAAAAATTATCTAGCAATAAAGTGATTATAAGGTTAATCAATAGTGTTTACAAACACTAATGTCAAGCTTACTTAGATGCTCGAGTGTAGACGATTGAAAGTTAGCTTCTCTCGGTAAACTCATTAATGTTCCCCGAGTGTTGGAGTTGATCCTTGATCTCGAACAAGCTTCAAAGAATATTCTTTAGTGATTAGAATCACAGTTAATGATTCCAAGAGTTTAATAAATGAAAATAGGAGAGCTTAGAGGTTCTTCATTATGGCTACCATGAAACCCACAACTAGGGTTTGATAGAGATCTCTTCTTGTGGGTAGAGATTTGAGAAGCCCTCTTGTGAGAGGATAGCTCACTAGGGGGGCTAGAAAAACCCTAAGGTTGAGCACACAACTATACATATATACATGTTTTCCCAAACTGTGCATGTGTGCATTTTTTTGATAATGAGGTCCTACTGCATGGCCAATGTTGGGGTTTGTGGTGGCATCATGAAGCTCCCTAAGTTGAAAGCAACTCTCCAAAAGAAAGCAAGGCAAAATATGCTCTCTTTTTCTCACATGAGCTCCTCCAATGGAGGTAGGTGTTGGCTAGCTATGGAGGTTGAAAGACCAAGATGAAGAAATGAAGATTTTCTTGTGCACTTAGGTTGAGGTGAGGTTTAGGGAACTTGAAGGGATGAGAGATGGCGCTAATACCATGTTGAAATATCAAAGTGAGAGAAAGAGAGTGTGCACAAGAGGGAGAGAGAGAGCTCAAATAGTACAAGAAGAAGATCTTTCTTAATGAGTTGTTCACAAGTATGACTAGTGCACTCTCCTCTACCTTGAGACTAACTTTTAGGTTGTTTAAATAGCTTCTCGATAGCTAGTGTTAGGGTTTCCCACTGCCCTCTAGTTCATTCACACCCATCTACCGTTATCCACCCTTGCATACATAGGGTCTGCATGCCTATCTCTCAATAGGCCAAGGCAGAGGTCTTCTTTTTGGGCACACTCCTACCACACCTGAGCCAATGCCAATGAGTGCACATGGTCATCAATATCCTCCTATTGAAGCCATGCCAATCCTAATGACCACATATGGACATCCTTCTACCCTAAGTGATTATTACCAATTTTCAAGACAGATAGAAACCGAAAGTAGGGTGGAGCATGGGTTCTTAATCCCAGAATAGAGGTAGACATGCCAAATCCAAATAGAGTGATTTAGTTTATTGCATTTTGAATCAAGAGGCATTGATACAACAAAAATAGACTCTATAAGTATATTTTTTAAAAGTTTTTATATGTAAATATTTAGCATTAATGATATCTAATACTCTATTATTTTCATTTTGTTTGCTAACTATTTTTGGACAAGCTATGAGAATACTTATAGGTATCATCATAACAAGCTCAACCCATGGATGAACTTGTGACAATAAGGCATCATTGCAAAGTAGTAATGGCATCAAATCACAATATGAATAATTTGTTAAGTTCTTCCTTTTGTTAAATGCATTGAAGTTATTATCTATTCTAAGTTTGATTTTTTTTCATCCATAGCAATGTAGCAAGGTATCTAGAGATGGAGGAAGCAAAGCAAAAAAATATAAGTTAGAGTGAAAAGCACCACAATTAGGAGAGTGATGGAAATGAGGATGATGAGAGTGGTGATGTCAAGGGAGGAGGTGGTGGTGATAGCTCTTCGCAAGACATATGAGCTTTGATGTGCATATTAGCATGTTAGATACTAGAAATCAATATTAGATAACTTCAAAATGGAGTATCTATCTCTAATACATCTCAAGTAATACTAACTACTCTTGTCTTTTTTTTTGTGTGCATTTAATTCTCTCAATCTATGTTAATGTGTGTAATATTTTTGTATAATTCATGCTCAATTTATAAAGTTTATCTTAGCCCAATAAGTATACAGGCAAGGCCAAAAAAACCAAAGAGCTCCTCACTGTAGAATTGTCTACACCCAACAACTCCTTGGTTTTTCTTTCCCCAAAGCACATTTACAGTCATATGAAATGGCATGCAAAAATTGTAGTTGAAAGGGTATTTAAGTGACCATTTAATTAATATGAAAATTGTATGTTAGATCGCATATAAAAGTGCAAAAAAATCACATTTATGTTTTGTGAAAAAAACACAATTTTGAACATGGGTCTCCTAACACACTTTTTATCACAATTTAGAAGTGCTCATAAGTTTTCTTCCTCAATTAAGACGGAATGTGACTGGGCCATTTGCAGGCCTTATCCCTTATAGAAGGGACTTGCAACTATAATTGTACTACATCTTTTTTGTAATGGCCTCCTTATAGCCTCCTAATACACAGCTTGCTTGCTTCACCTCTTGGAACACAATATTTTTTGAATGGTACTTCATCCTACTGCACAAAAGACACAATTGTCATGTACTTTATGAAGCATATCGTGTCATCATTTAAAGTTATGCCTAGAAAATACTAATCACAACCATCTCTCTTGAGCTTTCTTTGGGACAAATGTGATCATCTCTTTTCCACCCGATGATTGAATATTAGTGCATCAACCTGATAAGCCTATAATATGCATGCTTTTTCCTACCCCATCTCTCGAAGTCTTCATTACATTTATTGGTCAATTAGAGATCATGCTATCAAAGTATAATTAACACTATTTCAAACCAACTATGTTGCCAAATGCACTTATTCATCACCACCTCCATAGTCTATAGGAAACTCAATTTAATACCTTACTACAATTGGAAAAAGAAAAGTACCTTATGATTGACTTCTTGTTTTTACAAGAATTAATCTTTCTATATTTAATTGGAGCCACCATGAGGCTACTAGAGAACTAATATAAGCTCATGTAACCACCACATTTTCTTTTCTTTTCCCTATAGATCAAATTTCTTCTCAATCTCTTCAATCTTTAGATCTTTCTATGGACCATTTCGAAGCAATAGTAGCATTTCAAACAAGTTGGTGCTCTATCATCTCTTTGATCAATTCAACCTCTCATTTTTTTATTATGCTCCCTTCCTTACCATCCTCTAGGCAGTCACATATTTCTATTAGATTCTTCCTTCTCATAATATAATGTCCTTATCTAAAGTAATTGGAAACTCCTTTTTGTGTTCATTTTTTACCATATTAACTAATTTTGCTATCTTTTAATACACTAAGTCCCTTGTAGTTCCCTGTTATTTCACTCATAGTAGGTTTGCTCTCTTTCATCACCTCCACTTCACATCCTTCACTTGTTATCCAGCATCTCTCTATTTCAATCCCATGAAAAAAGCTTACTCAAGCCCTTTTTCACACACTTTTTATACTTTTTCCTAAGCATGCATGCTTATAAATATTGCAACATGACTAGTCACAATTTGATAAAAATCAACACAATTATGATAGAGAGACACTAGTAGCAAGACATAAAGATAAATTTGTATTAGAGTTAGAAGGAAACAAAGTTTTTGAAAAGGTTTGCCTACTTGTGTCTTTAGTGCCTAATGCATTATGCAAAAAACATTAGTTTCTTAATTTTAGGTCCTTTAGCACTCAACTTCTCACCTCTTAGTTGAAGATAGGACTCCACTCAACAACCCACACTCACAAACTCCCTTGATGATAATAATCAACAAGGAAAATACTTCTTACTGCTGGTGGATTCCTTACTCTGTCATCCCCAACTCACCTTACCTCCTTTCCCTCTCTTTCCATGGTTTCTAACTTGTGGAAAAAGTTCCCAAAGTGATGTGCAATGAGGTGTGTGCTTGATGAAGGTACGATCTCAAGTACACATGCATTTAAGTTTACTTATTATAGCTCCAACGAGCCTCATGCCATGTAATGTAACAAAAGTTGCATAATAGTGCATCAATGCTATGGAATGGAAGTAGATTGACTAGTTGGGTTATAGTAGGCACCTATGCAATGGAGTGCATATGACCCTTTTGAGAAGTGCATGACTTTAAGGATCTGAAAAACATATCCCTAATTCATGTAGCCTTGGCATTCAACATCCAACTCCATGTCTCACATGTTCAAGAAATCAAACTCCACATGAAAATTTTATAAATGAGAGGAAATTCAATGAACACATAACTTATTTGAACTCCTAGGCAATTAGAAGTTAAATATGTTTTATTGGATATTGAAACAAACGAACAACAGCCTTACGTCTATTCAAAACTTCAAAACCAAACTCTTCATTACAAGCTGGGATCTTTAGGGTTTTTTACATATATAGATAAGAGTGAAAAAAAATGAGATATAAGAGAGAAAAAACAAAGGAGGGGAGAGAAAAATGATAGGTTTATGAGATCAAACAAATGGTGCATATAAATCGGATATATACAATTGGCTTCTTTCTGACTCAATCATCCATAAACCTTCTTGCCACATAAAATGTGCATTAGAATATCAACTCCTCTACTTGTTATTGATACCAATCCTTCAAACCCTAGTGCAAAGCACTAAATTTAGTAAATTCTCATAAAGTGCTGATGAAATCTAGGCATGGAATACCTAGGGTGTATGATTGAGTGGAAAAATAACTACATAAAACTTTTTATTTACCTTGTTGGCTATGATTTGTGAAGTAGGATTTTACTATCTTTACATCCACGAGAGACAAAAATAGTTGAGATATTAGAACTATATGGCTGGAACAGTCAACACAACCACAAGTCATTTCCAACCTCATAAATGATTTGTATATTAGTTCCTTTGATGTTGTTATTGTTGTTGTTGTTTGTGTGACAATGGCTACCCAAAGTCTCACCATTACTTAGCAGATTGCTCACTTTCTTTCCCAATGGCATGGAAAACTCATGTCACTCAAATATTCTTACTAGTGTGGCAACCCTATGCAACCTTGTCTCGCCCCGCTTGAAATTCGAACACAATGATTCACCAATGAAAGAATGAAACCTTTTGATTGGAGTCAACAAAACCCTCCAATCATCAATTGCCATTGAGCAATTCATTCAACAGAATTCTCCCTATATAAGAGCTTGAAATCCATAATATAACTTTATCCAAACAAATAGAGTATATGTTCTATTAGGGATCCATGCCAATCTTCATACATGTTTCTTTTCAAGATTCAATGAAATTCCATTCTCAATAGATTGTCAAGGAAGCGCAATTGGTAGCTATTGTAGCATAAACCCTCCTTTCCCTAGAATGTGTAGATGGGCTTGCTATTAAATGCTATCAATGTAGTTACGACTTAGGATTACTTTACATTCACTTCATACCCCTTTTCATAAATCCCTCTACAAACATCATAGGCCATGGTGCATGCATGAGTAACACTTTCAAATATTTGATCTCAATAAAATTCCAGAGGTCGCCAAAATAAATTTCATTTATGTCCATAATTGTATTCACAATTAGCATATACATGTATAGAACTTTCACACATGTGCTTAGGCCTATGTGCATGCATGTGTACATAAGCACATTGCATCTCCGTGCATATGCCTACCTATGCATGTATATATGTCCACATGCCTACCTATGTATACATGCGCTGTCGTGCTGCTGCGCATCCGAGCCGTAAACACCTCCATTTTCTTTGTTGTACATTTGTGTTATTTTTCCGCGTGTGATTCATTGTGTGTGATTGATGCATTACGATAATCTGTCCTTTCAGTACCCATATCCAATGTATATATTCCGCTAGTGTGTGTGTGTTTCTGTTTGTATGCATGATGTGTGTGTGTTAGAAAAATATGAAAAACTGATGCCAAAGGACATTATCAAGCTGATAATTTCAATGATGATCTCTAAGAAAAGTGCAGGGAATTGTGGAATCAAAGGAAGCTTTGTGGAAGCCGATCATCTAAGTTCAAAAGTTCCCATGAAATAGAGTTGAAGGAAGTCTCTCAAAAGCTGCTTAAGCGAGTAAAGCACTAGTGAAGCACCGAGAGAGCATTTTTCCACCCAGTCCTCCAGGTCAAAATCAAAGTTTGTGCGTAGATCTCCTGTTGGTGTAAAGAAACTAGAGGTAGCAATGCCTCAAATTTCTGCTAAAGAGTCTTTGATATCTAAAGCACTAAAGACAAATGGTGCTCCACAGAAGAAAGGCTCAAAGATGGATGTAATTATATTCGTTGGGTTTTTTTTTGTCAAGCTATTCTTGTCAAAGAGGAGTTTTTTTTTCGCTTAGCTAAAAGAGGGAGTGGAGGGAAGTGCTTAGCTACAATGGCTACTGCTATGAAGGCACTCTTTTTATGACTCGGCCTACCAAGGCATTAACTCCTGGGATGCTTGAGGATTATCGCAAAGTTATGACGGAGAGAAGAGGCCAACAGGAGCAGTTCACTATATTCAACTTTGTGCTTATTATGCTGGCCATGTTTTTGGAACGGCAATGTTCTATGTCAAAGTGGGTGGAAGCAGTGTGGTATACACTGGGGATTGGAGCCTGATTTGATTATTACTTGGCGAACTCTCTCTTTGGAATTCGGCGGCCTTTGACTCTGATTCTTCCGCTGTTGCTGCCGCTTTTTGTCCAGAGGCAGGTTCAACATATAAGGCTACTGTGGCTTTAATTCATCGGAGTCCTGGGAATCGTGTTAACACTGAATATCCACTTTCAAATAACTGAAAAACGCAGAAGAAATGACAGCTTTGCTTGCTGAATTGGATCGTTTAAGGAGAAAACAGACTTCCTGCCGTCCTTACAGTCTCTGGGAGTGACGTTTTCTTGACATTTGAAAAGCAATGATTACAACAGAATGTATTTTAAGTTATTGCTAACAATTATAACTTGATAGTGGATGATGTCGAGTGGAGAGGGGATCGAATCCACAGTTGGACGCAATAGGTCTGGTGATTTCAAGGATGAGAAAGCTGGAAGAAATGACAGGGTCTCTGTCAAAGAAGACACTTCTTGGTCTTATGGCCCAGTTGATGGAATTTGGAGACGAGAGCAGTCTGGCTTGTAGTCCTCTCTACCACGGTCTCCATTTACAACCAGCAGTGGTGATCTTCATTAAGTGCAAGGAAGAGGGGGAGTCTCTGCTAAGGACTAGTACGTTTTGGGAAACTCACCGGTGTCCCGTACTTCAAGCATTAAAACTGTTTCTAGTTTTACTTCATGCTTTGTCGTATATGTCCAGGGATCTCAACTTCATTGAGCACACCAATGACATTGGCTGGAAGGAATTTCAAAGAGCTAAGCCTATAATTGTAGATCCTGCTCTTTATCTGGTGAAGAAAACTGATATTTTTTTTGGGCAATTGGCGATGGGGAATCTGCTGCATGGGAGCTGATACTCTCGAAAGATGGAATTGGCAAAGAAATTTCGGATACAGTTTACAGAGCTTATAACCAGTTGCAGAGTAAGGATGCTTCCATTTGTTCACCTATAGATCCCCCAGCACTGAGTGCAGATGAAACACTGCCTCAAAACCATGGGGCAAGCAGCCTTAATGGGCAAGTTCACAATTTGAGCCACTCATCTCTTCCCCTCAGAAGCGAGGAGTGAACAGTCCTGTTACTATCTACAAAGAGCAGAAAGTTTTTGTACCAGGAAATTCTGAGATGTTGGAGTCTTCTTGAGGTACTGTTGATAAGATCTAATCATTTTTGAGATAGTACTGATCAGCTGACGGCCCTTGATTGGTTCTTCCAACCTCTTGGTACCTGTTTAAGAACGGGTCCCATATATTACTGGTTTTTCGTATATGATAGAAAACTCTGGGAGCATCAGAAATCAGATGTGTTGTACAATAGCTGGTTCTCTCATTGTCAGTGCACTAAGGGACACGCTTGACTGGATTATTAGATAATGCCCATTATTCTGTTCAATGAAACTGCAGCATCTGTAAGCCGAAAGGGCACGAACAAATCTTTTCAGAATACTTTGGACTTACATAGTTGATAACAAACCACTAAAGAAAAGGCCTTGTACATGAATATGTTTTTCATAGTAAATCACACGTTCAAGTTTGAAGATAATGTTACACTTTGGGAGAAAAAGACTTACCCCTCAAGAGGTTACCCCAGCAAAACTAATTCCAGCAGAACTCTTCAAGTCTCTTCAAGCCTAAGTGCTAAAGGCACAACTGTCATCATACACCTGAATGCAAAACAGTTTATGAGATATTTCATATTTTTCTGAACTTGGACCTCATGTAATTTTCTTGACAAACAATATAGAGTACTTTGGCATCAAAAATTTTCTTGTTAGTCTCTTTCCTTGCTATTTCTTGAACCC
Source organism: Lygodium microphyllum (assembly GCF_053477565.2). NCBI lineage: Eukaryota > Viridiplantae > Streptophyta > Polypodiopsida > Schizaeales > Lygodiaceae > Lygodium > Lygodium microphyllum. The sequence goes on from NC_141149.1 coordinate 81,461,303, forward strand.
TGTGTTCTACAGCTCTTGCATAAACTCTACGACATTTCTAGTGAACCCGACGTGAAAGTGCTGCGTCACTTTTCAGCAAGATGGGAGACTCACAAGAAGAGATGATAGATGACAATGTCATGAAGAACCTGTTTCAGTCATTTACAACCTATATGCAGCAGTAAGCTCATGCGAAACGTGATAGTGATGCCATGGATGCCTTGAAAGCTGTCCAACAGGAGATGAAGCAGTTTAACGGCCAACAAGTGTCAACTTACCTGCATTTGTATGATGAAAAGATGAAGTTTTTTGGGGTTTCTCAAGATGTTTGGAGCCGCTACTTCTTGCGGATCGTGGTGCGCGCTCTTGAAGTCCGAATTTCAAAAATTCAAGAAACACATGCTGGTTGGGCAGAGTTTAAGAAGGCATTAAAAGATGAATATTTCCTGGAGGATACAGGTCTTATGAACTGCAGGAATTTCTTAGCATGGGTTTCTATGCCTAATAAGGGAGTTTCAGTTACCACCCTTCTGCGAGAGTTTGAGAGCCGCTATCATCAGTTGGATGGAACTGAGCAGCAAGCTTTGGAGATGCAGAAAGTGGAATTATTTTTACAAGCCGCTGATGCTGATTTACAGGAAAAGTTAGATGATCTTTTGAAAGATCAAGCTACCGATTCAGGTTTAAAGACCGAGTCGAGACATGTCATTGATGCTGTGAATGCTCTTGTTAAGAAGCAGCGCAGGAGAGTACGATTGCATCGTAATACAGGATCTGCTTCTGAAAAATCCTTGGAGACTTCTTCTTCTACCCCTCCTGCAAGCTCTATGCCTAAGCCTACTCCTCCTGTTGTAAATCCACCAGTTCTTGCTGCTCCAGTGCCCTTATCTGTAGATGATGTTATTAAAGGCTTCACAGATTTGACGATTGAAGCTATCAAAGCTGAAGTTGGTAAGTTAAAAGAGCAACTTATGTCAGTACTTGCCGTAGCACCTGCTCTAGCGACTGCTTTTCCAGCTGGCCAAAGAAAAGGGAGACGATGTATTTGGTGCAATAGTACAGAGTACCAACACTGCAGAGATTGTGATGCTTTTCAGGAAGCGCGTAAGAAGAATGTAGTGTTTTGGGGACAAGATGGGAAGATATGGCTGACAGAGACTGGTGCTCCTCTTGACACGAACTTTGGTAAGGGAGGCATGAAGAAGCTCGTTGATGATATGGCTGCGCGATCAGCTTATGCGAGTGTTAGAGGAGATGCTTCAGCTTATGGAGTCCAGCTTGAGTAGAAATCAGATGGAGACTCTGCTTTATGGTCCTCTGCCTTGGAGATAGCGAGAAGAGGGAAAGTTCAGGCATCTACTATGACTTGTGTGGGCTCCAGCATCCGAGGAGAAACGGGATGTGATTCTCCTATTGACAGGTATTCTATTTTTGCTTATATGGCGAAAACACTGGGTTTAGATGCCATGGTTGAGGAAAAGAGAAGAAGAGACGAGGAGGGTCTCAACACCTCCAAAAAGACTAGAGGGGGTGACTTTGTTTCACCACCTGTTACAGCTCCACCTATGACAAGTTCTCCAGCTCAATCAAGTCCTGAACAACCTATGGGAGACAAGCAGATGAAAAAGAAGAGGCAACCAAGAAAGGAGCCAGGATTCAAGCTCTTGTTAGACCTTGATATGCAAACAAATATGAGTAAGATTTTTCATGAAAGAATTTTGAATAGTGAAGTCACTTTTACTGTTGGAGAAGCTCTTGGGATTGCTAGAAGAGAAATACAGGATCAGATGCAGGATCTTTTTTGGAGGAAATGACATGCGATGGAAGGACCTGCTTTATAGGGATTATGGCATGGAGCTCTTGGGGAAGAGCATGATGATGCAGTGATGGTTGAGAATCCTTCTGTCAATCCACAATTGGAGAAAATAGTTTAGCCTATGTAGTATGAAGATGATGATACCCCTATCCTCATTCCTCGCAGCCATTTTTCACGTAGTCATTGGGCTAGAGCAACTACTGAGACGGTGGTAAGGATTGGAGAGAAACAGATTCCTTTGGTCTCTTTAGTCGATCATGGTTCTGAGATTAATCTTATTGCTCGAGGTGTTTATGAAAGTGGCAAGTGGCCTATGGATGCAGAGCATGGCTGGCGTATGAGAGCCGCCAATAATACTTCTAGTCATATGTATGTTGCTTGTCTGAGTATCAGAATTTCTATTGGTAATGTTGAAGAGGATTATCATTGCTTTGTTCAGGATTCTTGCTCTTATCCAATTATTCTTGGACAGCCTTTCATTACAGAAGCAAGAATGGAAATGAAAGTGATGGATGACGGCTCAGCTTATGCACGGATACGCAATAAGGATGGTATGCGAGCTGTTCAGTTTATGACTGTTGGGGTAAATCATCCAAGAAATAGGGACTCCTTGCGTGAGGCACCACTACCTGCGAAGGAGTTGGATTTTCATTAGGTACCGCTGTCTTGCGAGACGCCAGTGGTACGGAGCGGAGAAAATAGGAGATCTCGCCTCCTGGCAGCCAGTCTTTCTCCACTAATTTTGTTGGTTTTTCTTCAGATAGTTCAGTGAGTTATCAGGGAATTTCAAATTTTCCTAGAGCTGCCAGGCACTATATTGGTCGTAAGGAGAAAGAGTTGAAGATTGCGGGTATTTTGCAAGCAGAAGAGCATGTAGATGGATTGTATGAAGGGATGTCTTATGCAGATACATTGTTTGAGATGAGAACAATGCTAAAAACTGATGTATGTAGCGGTTCAAAGATCATACCTATGCAAACCTTTGATATGTTTCAGGAAATTTCTAATTTTATGCTGAAAACAGAGTTAGAGGCTGAGAAAACTCAGCAAACTGAATTTAAGGGCTGATCTTGATAAGCTTACAGAGTTGCAGAGGGTTGAAACCTTTCAGCCAACAGAGTTAAATGCTGGAAAAATTCAGCATATGGAGTATGAGGCTGCACCCATGCAATCCATAGAGCCGAGGGCTGAATTCATTTAGCCAACAGAGTTTAATGCTAAAAATTTTCAGCATACAGAGTTTCAGGCTGCACCCATGCAGTCCATAGAGCAAAGGGTCGAAATCTTTCAGCCAACAAAGTTGAGAGTTGCTGAAAATTTGCAAAAATTGCAACAAAGAAAAGAGTGCCTGACTGATGCCAAGGTTGACACGAAGTATAAATCAGTTGATAAGAAAGTTAAGCCAGTTGCAGGGCCGCTTCCTCCTGATAGTGATGAGCAGATAGAAAAAGCTATGAAGCAGCCTATGTTGAGAGATCCTACAAATATTGGACATAAATTTACAGCTGAATTTCTTGCAGAATTGAAGATTGGAAATGATGATTTCTTGCTTCCAGTGGAAAAAGAATGTTTTAGAGAGATGCTTGGACGTCATGGTAAGGCATTTGCTTTCTTTCCTCATGAAATTGGCTGCATTAGTCCCGAATTGGTTGCGCCTATGGTCATCTTCACTGTCCCTCATGTACCATGGAATATATGTCCTATACATGTGCCTAAAGCACACTTGCCAAAGCTGATAGAGTTGCTGAATGAGAAGATTAAGATGGGGATTTTGGAACCCTCTTCTGCGCCCTATTCTAATAGGTGGTTTACTGTACCAAAGAAGAATGGTACTTTGAGATTTATTCAGGATATGCAGCCCGTGAACAAAGTGACAATCAGGAATGTGGAAATAGGTCCAGTTGTGGATGAATTTGCTGAGGCTTTTGCAGGATGAGCCATCTATTCTCTAGGTGACTTGTATTCAGGTTATGATCAGTTTCAGCTTGCCTTGGAAAGCAGGGATATTACTACTATGCGGACACCTATTGGTCTTGTGAGGATGTGTACCTTGCCTCAAGGTGCCACCAACTCAATTGCTCATATGATGAATGCTATGTATAGAGTTCTACGAGACTATATTCCGCAGTATACCATGCCTTTCCTGGATGATGTGCCTATTAAGGGTTGTGCAGAAGAAGAAAAGAATGAAAGTCTTGATTTGTGAGGATGTAGACAGTTTGTGGCTGAACACTTGGTTGCTTGTGAGCAAATATTGACACGATTAGAGGAGGTAAATTTGACTCTTTCAGGGCTGAAATCTGTCTTTGGTGTTAATGAAGTCATTATAGTTGGGCATATGGTTGGTTATTATGGCAGGAAGCCTTCACCTGCAAAGGTGGATGCCATAAGCAGGATTGCAGAGTATTGCTCGACTACTTCAGAGGTGCGGAGATTTGTGGGAGCTTGTGTATTTTACATGATTTGGATTCCTCATTTTGCTCACATAGCAGATGTTCTCTATCAACTGCTTCGAAAGGGGCAGAAATTTCATTGGGATGAGAAGCATTCGAAAGCCATGCGTAAACTTAAGAAGTTGTTGCAGTCAGCTCCTACTCTTCGCAAGGCGGATTATCAGTGTGGACGGCCAATCATATTGACAGTTGATACTAGCCCTATTGGCATAGGTTGGGCAGTGGGACAGGATGATGCTGATGGAAATAGATATGCAATCCGCTTTGGAGCTAAAGTTCTTAATGAGCGACAGAGGTGATATCCGCAGATTAAAAGAGAGTTGTGGGGAGTAGTCACTGCACTGAAGTGTGATAAAGGGTATTTTATTGGAGCTTCAGTTGTTGTGGAAACGGATTGTTTGCCTTTGCTTGGCATGATTACTAGTTGCTCGACTCCAGATATAGCGATGCTTCGGTGGATTGGCTATATCAAATCATTGAATCCAGAATTTCGACACATAGCAGGGAAAGATAATCCTATTTGCTGATATTCTATCTAGAGTGAGATATGAGGATGAGGAGTCAATGCTTGCAGAAGATGATGAGACAGAGTTTGCAGCTTCTGTCCTTGTTCATGATTGTCATGTATCTACTGTTGAAGCCTTTATTGAAGAACTTTATGTTGACGAGTGGCTGCAAATTGGACAGTATCTAAGTTCATTGACTCGAAGAGCTGATTGGACAGATGATGAATTCAAGAAAATCAGAAGGAAGGCTTATGGGTATTTCTTGAAATATGGTTTTCTTTGGAAGCATCCAAAGAAGAGAGGCGGCTTACCCTTGAGAGTGGTTTGTGACGTAGCGATGCAGATACAGATTATGCGAGAGTTTCATGAGAGTTCATGGGCTGGTCATAGAGGTGTGTGGGCTACCTATGAGAAAATCAAAGAAAGATACTGGTGGAAAGGGATGTATAAAGATGCTTCCCACTTTGTGGAGACTTGCAAGGACTGTCAGCTTTACTCTTTAGTGCGGCATCGTGATGAGTTGCATCCGACCTATCCACTATGTATGCATTATAAGTGGGTGGTAAACTTGGTTACTTTGCCAATGGGACTTTGGCAGATGAGATATCTTGTCTTGGCTAGGGAGGATCTTACAAACTATGTTGAAGGCAGATCTTTGCGGACGAAGACCACCACTATAGTATGTAAATTCTTGTTGGAAGAAATATTTTGGAGGTATGGATGTATAAGCAAGATTACAGCTGATCGTGGAGAGCTAGATGCAGATGAAGCTAGAGAATTTTTCTCATGGCTTGGGATTAAGTTGGCTCTTACAACTGCCTATAATCCAGAGGAAAATGGGAAGAGCGAAAGAGGACATCCACCGATAGTTAAGGCGTTGGCAAAAGCTTGTAGAGGTCGGATTGGAGATTGGCCAAGATTACTACCTTTTGCATTGTGGGCAAATCGCTCTACACATAGTGTGACTACTGGATATATGCCTGCAGAGTTGATGTATGGGCAAAAACCTGTCATGCCTACAGAAATCTGTGCTCTCACGTGGAGTGCTCTTCCATGGCAAGAGAATTTATCAAGGGAGGAGCTTCTAGCTCTTCGGATTCGTCAACTAGAGAGAAGGACAGAAGATGTGTAGCTAGCAGTTGATCGTTTGAGGGCAGCCCGACTCAGAAACAAGGACAGGTTTGATTTGAGGCATCGCTTGAGGCCTAGAGACATAAAAGAAGGAGATTGGGTTCTAGTCTACGACAGTAGTCTATAGAATCAGCATAGTAGCATGAGAAAAATGGTTCAAAGATGGTTTGGACCATATGAGGTAAAACAGGTTTTTGACAATGGTACCTATGAGTTGGCTGAATTAGATGGAACAGTATTGAGGGTGCCCATTGCTGGAAAACGGGTCAAGATTTTCAAGAGAAGAGAAGATGAAGAATATTCACTTGAAGCATTGGTGGAAGAAGAGCAGGTAGAAGAAAGTTAAGCAGAAGAAGCAGAGAATATGGATAATGAAGCTGATGGAGAAACAAGTCTACTAGAAACTGATGAAGGACTCGACCTGTTTGTGGACTTGAATGATCCTAGATAGTTGGCTCATCTGGAGGATGCGCAGGTTTAGAGGGGGTGGATGTCGTGCTGCTGCGCATCCGAGCCGTAAACACCTCCATTTTTTTTGTTGTGCATTCGTGTTATTTTTCCGCGTGTGATTCATTATGTGTGATTGATGCATTACGATAATCCATCCTTTCAGTACCCATATCCAATGTATATATTCCGCTAGTGTGTGTGTGTTTCTGTTTGTATGCATGATGTGTGTGTGTTAGAAAAATATGAAAAACTGATGCCAAAGGACATTATCAAGCTGATAATTTCAATGATGATCTCTAAGAAAAGTGCAAGGAATTGTGGAATCAAAGGAAGCTTTGTGAAAGCCGATCATCTAAGTTCAAAAGTTCCCATGAAATAGAGTTGAAGGAAGTCTCTCAAAAGCTACTTAAGCGAGTAAAGCACTAGTGAAGCACCGAGATAGCATTTTGCCACCCAGTCCTCAAGGTCAAAATCAAAGTTTGTGCGTAGATCTCCTGTTGGTGTAAAGAAACTAGAGGTAGCAATGCCTCAAATTTCTGCTAAAGAGTCTTTGATATCTAAAGCACTAAAGACAAATGGTGCTCCACAGAAGAAAGGCTCAAAGATGGATGTAATTATATTCGTTGGGCTTTTTTTTGTCAAGCTATTCTTGTCAAATAGGAGTTTTTTTTTCGCTCAGCTAAAAGAGGGAGTGGAGGGAAGCGCTTAGCTACAATGGCTACTGCTATGAAGGCACTGTTTTTATGACTCCGCCTACCAAGGCATTAACTCCTGGGATGCTTGAGGATTATCGCAAAGTTATGACGGAGAGAAGAGGCCAACAGGAGCAGTTCACTATATTCAACTTCGTGCTTATTATGCTGGCCATGTTCTTGGAACGGCGATGTTCTATGTCAAAGTGGGTGGAAGCAGTGTGGTATACACTGGGGATTGGAGCCTGATTTGATTATTACTTGGCGAACTCTCTCTCTGGAATTCGGCGGCCTTTGACTCTGATTCTTCCGTTGTTGCTGTCGCTTTTTGTCCAGAGGCAGGTTCAACATATAAGGCTACTGTGGCTTTAATTCATCGGAGTCCTAGTAATCGTGTTAACACTGAATATCCACTTTCAAATAACTGAAAAACGCAGAAGAAATGACAGCTTTGCTTGCTGAATTGGATCGTTTAAGGAGAAAACATACTTCCTGCCGTCCTTACAGTCTCTAGGAGTGACGTTTTCTTGACATTTGAAAAGCAATGATTACAACAGAATGTATTTTAAGTTATTCGTAACAATTATAACTTGATAGTGGATGATGTCGATTGGAGAGGGGATCGAATCCACAGTTGGACGCAACAGGTCTGGTGATTTCAAGGATGAGAAAACTGGAAGAAATGACAGGATCTCTGTCAAAGAAGACACTTCTTGGTCTTATGGCCCAGTTGATGGAATTTGGAGATGAGAGCAGTCTGGCTTGTAGTCCTCTCTACCACGGTCTCCATTTACAACCAGCAGTGGCGATCTTCATTAAGTGCAAGGAAGAGGGGGAGTCTCTGCTAAGGACTGGTCTGTTTTGGGCAACTCAGCGGCGTCCCGTACTTCAAGCATTAAAATTGTTTCTAGTTTTACTTCATGCTTTGTCGTATATCTCCAGGGATCTCAACTTCATTGAGAACACCAGTGACATTGGCTGGAAGGAATTTCAAAGAGCTAAGCCTATAATTGTAGATCCTGCTCTTTATCTGGTGAAGAAAACTGATTTTTTTTTTGGGCAATTGGCGATGAGGAATCTGCTGCATGGGAGCTGATACTCTCGAAAGCTGGAATTGGCAAAGAAATTTTGGATACAGTTTATAGAGCTTATAACCAGTTGCAGAGTAAGGATGCTTCCATTTGTTCACCTGTAGATCCCCTAGCACTAAGTGCAGATGAAACACAGTCTCAAAACCATGGGGAAAGCAGCCTTAATGGGCAAGTTCACAATTTGAGCCACTCATCTCTTCCCCTCAGAAGCGAGGAGTGAACAGTCCTGTTACTATCTACAAAGAGCAGAAAGTTTTTGTACCAGGAAATTTTGAGATGCTGGAGTCTTCTTGAGGTACTGTTGATAAGATCTAATCATTTTTGAGATAGTACTGATCAGCTAATGGCCCTTGATTGGTTCTTCCAACCTCCTGGTACCTGTTTAAGAATGGGTCACATATATTACTGGTTTTTCGTATATGATAGAAAACTCTGGGAGCATCAGAAATCAGATGTGTTGTACAACAGCTGGTTCTCTCATTGTCAGTGCACTAAGGGGCACGCTTGACTGGATTATTAGATAATGCCCATTATTATGTTCAATGTAACTGCAACATCTATAAGCTGAAAGGGCACGAACAAATCTTTATAGAATGCTTTGGACTTACATAGTTGATAACAAACCACTAAAGACAAGGCCTTGTACATGAATATGTTTTTCATAGTAAATCACATGTTCAGGTTTGAAGATAATGTTACACTTTGGGAGAAAAAGACTTACCCCTCAAGAGGTTGCCCCAGCAAAATTAATTCCAGCAGAACTCTTCAAGTCTCTTCAAGCCTAAGTGCCAAAGGCACAACTGTCATCATACACCTGAATGCAAAACAGTTTATGAGATATTTCAGATTTTTCTGAACTTGGACCTCATGTAATTTGTCTTGACAAACAATATAGAGTACTTTGGCATCAAAAATTTGAGTTCTTCTTGTTAGTCTCTTTCCTTGCTATTTCTTGAACCCTGTGTTCTGCAGCTCTTGCATAAACTCTACGACAGCGCATGCATAGACATATTCATTTATGTATCCATGCATGTATACTCAATTGGATGTGCATGTTCAAAAGTTGTTTCACATACATGTTTACACAACACACATACCACTTACAACCAAGAGAAGAACTTATTTTGTAAAGGTGGTCACCTAACAAATTTTGCAAATTAAAATGGCAATTTATCTATATACCCCTTTTTGCGTACAATAAGCAATATGATTGTTTCCAACCATCAAGTCTTTATCTTGATCATCATATGTATGTCAATACAACCACTTCTCAAATCACATGTATTTTTATTTGAAAACTTGTGACATTTTTTTCCAGGACAAATATATCTTCTTTCTACTATGTTTCATTGCATGATTGACGTCCTTGTCATTTATCAAACTTTTGAAGCTTAATTCAAAAATGCTAAGTGCTTTTTTCATCAATCTTGAACTAGACTTTAAGGATACTCACTAATATTCCATTTGGTTTCAACATATGGAAAAACATTTACTACGGATGAATTTCCAAGATCATGTAGCTCAAGTAATAATATGAAGACCTCTTAAAATCAACAATGCCATGAATGAGTACCTCATAATCTAGGGAAACTCATGCAATATTTTGATAAAAGTAGCATAAACTACTCACTTCCCATGTAGCCACTATGTTAACAACTATCTAGGATCATAAATCCAAAGACCCATGAAAGGAACTGAGTGAATCAATTAGCATATACATGTATAGACCTTTCACACATGTGTATAGGACTGTGTGCATGCATGTGTACATAAGCACATTGGATCTTTGTGCATATGCCTACCTATGCATGTATATATGTGCACATGCCTACCTATGTATGCATGTGCATGCATAGGCATATTCATTTATGCGTGCATGCATGTATACTCAATTGGATGTGCATGTCCAAAAGTGGTTTCACATACATGTTTACACAACACACACACCACTTACAACCAAGAAAAAAACTTTTTTTGTAAAGGTGGTCACCTAACAATTGTTGCAAACTAAAATGACAATTTATCTATATACCCCTTTTTGCATACAATAAGAAATATGATTGTTTCCAACCATCAAATCTTTATCTTGATCATGATGTGTATGTTAAAACAACCACTTATCAAATCACATGTATTTTTATTTAAAAACTTGTGGCATTTTTTTTAGCACAAATATATCTTCTTTCTACTATGTTTCATTGCATCATTGATGTCCTCATTGTTCATCAAACTTTTGAAGCTTAATTCAAAATTGCTAAGTGCTTTTGTCATCAAGCTTCAACTAGACTTTAAGGATGCTCACAAATATTCCATTTGGTTTCAACATCTGGCGAAAAATGTAGTATGGATGAATTTCCAAGATCATGTAGCTCAAGTAATAATATGAAGACCTCTTCAAATGAACAATGTCATGAATGAGTACCTCATAATCCAGGGAAACTCATCCAATATTTTGATGCTAGTAACATAAACTAGTCACCTCCCATGTAGCCACTATGTTGAGAATTATCTAGGATTGTTAATCCAAAGACCCATGAAAGGAAATGAGTAAATAGTGATGAAATTCATACTCTTACAAATGTAGTAACCATGTGTCTTTACATAGGGAGCAAGTTATCATATATGTGGGTCCCTAGAGAACATCCCTAAAACATATGTACCTTTCTTATAGATGGGGATAAACATTCCATTCCCTCCACCTCCCTTAGGTTAAGAGGTTCTCATCCAAGTAAACGATTAAGTAGTCGCATGATGGATTACACCATTGTTTTAGCAAATGCCACCATGCTAGATGTTTTTTTTAAATAATGAACCATAAATGATTTTATAAGTTGAATCAATGTATGTTTCTTTAACAAACAAGAATAAATTTGAATTACATGATCTACATATGTTTCTTTAACACAAGAATAAGCTTGAATGACCTAATTATGTTTTGTTATAGTGTGAGCTTTTTATTGTGTCAACTTGGAGGTGTGCTAAATTGCACCCATAACCTATCCACATAACTTCTCTAATTGGCTTGTAGATTAGAGTTGCACAAATTTTTTGCCTAGTGTTGTAATTGGAACTTACACAAGCAAACAAGTGATTTTAATGAAAGATTAAAAAATCTTGAATTTGGATGGAATTCACTCTACCAAAGATGAATAGGGTTGAATTTGATGACGAGGAATGCTTTTGTGTTTAGTGTCACGTTTCAATATCTATGGGTCCCTTAAGTAAGAAACATAAATAGTTAAGTATGCAAACTTTACCATTTTTAGGTGCTTCAAATTCCTAGCTTTCTTGATGAATCCTTTAATATATGCAACATCATTGAACATAACTTCAAGATATAAATGAGAATACTAAAAAATATTATTAATGAGTATCGAAATAATAGGTGATACAATTTAAAATTTTTGTAAGTTAATCAATGTGGCAAAGTTCCTTTTATGATGTGCCTATTAGCTTACTTAATTTCATCTAAGCATTTAATTGATTCCCAATCAAAAAATATTACACACTAGAACTTATGTGATGTCTTTTATTGAATCAACTATTCCTCCTCATGCGCTAAGGGAAACTATACAAGAAGCCCAAACATTTTGTTTTGCTTCTCTCTCTCTCTCTCTCTCTCTCTCTCTCTCTCTCTCTCTGTACCACAAATATGGAGAGCTTAACTTTTTCATCCTTCTTTTGCTCTGCCCACTGATGCCATCTAATATTGGAATTGAAACAAAAATGACTCTAGAGTTGTAAATGTGCATGTGTGGATAGCTATAACAAATTTCCCTTTGAGAATACAAGGACATGACAGGTTGAGGGTCTAGAATATGACATAAACATATAACTTGATTGAATTGCCATTGGGAGGTAGGTTTCTCATTGGTTCATTACCTTAACCGAAAGAAAATCACCTAGGTCCTCATATAAGGTAAATGATGTCTTACTTGGCTTTTCTTAGACATGCTTCTTCTAGAAAAATGTGTGGTAGATTTTCCATAGAGAAGTGTGAACATTAGGACGTGAATTTCTCATCGGGTAGAGTATTTAAAACTATGCGAAATCAACCTTTTATACCTCGATTGAGCGTTGTTTGTGAATCTTGGTTTAGTTTTAGATATTGGCCCTTTTTATGTTGTCACTTGTGAGATATATTGGAGTTGGCGATGTACGTGTATTGACATTTTGTACGCGCGACGATTAGAATTCGTGTACTCAAAGAGGACTGGTTGCCCTCAGAGAGCAAATCTGTCTTGCAGTCCAAAGGTTGAAAAGGACTTCGGGACCATTGTGCTTCTTTTTGTTTTCGTGTCCAATTCTGATTGAGTTGCATGGAGCCCTTCCTATGAAACTCTGTGTCGGTACATTGTGCTTCTTTTGTTTTCGTGTCCATTTCTGATTGAGTTGCATGGCGCCCTTCCTATGAAACTCTGTGTCGGTACATTGTCATGTTGCGCTATCGCCAAAGAAAGGTATAAATATACGAGTAGTAGCGTGCCAAGGATGCCGATCATCCTCAACGAGTGAATAGACCAGGGTTCGATCAGTTCATCAGAAAAGTAGGACTCGGTGGCATCGTTTAGAGAGTCTTTCCTCGGTGGAGTTGACAGTGTGGAAGAGGCCCAGAGGGATGATAGTGCAGGAGACGAGGCCTGCGTGTAGGACTCGGTGACATCGTTTAGAGAGTCTTTCCTCGGTGGAGTTGACAGTGTGGAAGAGGCCCAGAGGGATGATGGTGCAGGAGACGAGGCCTGCGTGTACGATAACCATAGTTCAGACGGCTCCTCCTCTGTTTGTGGAGACGACACAGGCAGAATTCCGAGCTGTCGTGCAGCGCCTCACCGGCAGCAGTGCAAACCTTAACAACAACAACAACAAGAGCCTGAAATCTGCCATTAATGTACTGCCATCACCTCAATCCGAAGCTAGCTCCCCCGAATCGCCTATCATTCCTGCATTCTACCGCAGGCGTCCACGTCCTGCCTGCGTCCCCCGAGCTCCCAACAGGATCGCAAGCTCAGGGAGCAGCGAACCACATTGTGACACGTCAGGCAGTGCAGCAACCCAGAGTGTAAAAATCGATGCAGATCACGACTATAATAGCGCTAGTTGTAACAAGGCGCTATGCAGCAAAAAGATTAAGGTTGGGATGCTGCGGCACTCTCATGATAGAGCAGATACCGATATAACCGTACATAAGATTGGGGAGCAGCAGCAGCTGGACATCTATGATATTGATCATGGTATCCACAAGGATTCAGTCTCTCTGCTGAACAATATTATTCCTGAAACATCCTCATTTGCCTGCACACCTACTACTGCAGCTACGACCTCTTTTTCTTCTCCTTGTCTACATGCATACCGGCCATCCTCACTAATTTCCCTTGCATCCGCTGGCGCTGGCTCCTCTTCAACCGACCCGCCGGGCGCAGTTTTCCGGCATAATGATGACGATCCTGATGATTCTTCCTCTGGTAAGTTTTGCTGCGACCCCGCGAACATCCCCTCCCTGGTGGATCTCATGATCATTGCAAACGAACAGCAGCAGCAGCAGCTGGAATCATTCCACACTTTAGGATATTCTTCTTCAACTACAACTCAATGACTCATACTATGGCTAGTAGTCCTCCGCCCCCATTATATCCCAACACTGCTCAATGGGAAATTCTGAACAACTCCTTTAGTTGGAAGGATGATATTGATGTTCTGTGTGTCTGGCCATGTCATATATATTATACATATGTTTATGATGTTGTACGTTAACGTTCGGTGATAGTCGGAGCGTCAGGTACGACTGCCCATTCTTCGATCGACAATCAACAAGCACCTGCACGAGCCCTCAAATTTGAAGGTTGCAACACCCTTCAAAGGGGTTTTGACCCTTCTCTAGAATGCTAATAACTTATGTGGCATCCAAAAAAAATGTTTTTCATGAGTGTGGCCTTCAACAATTGAAGAGTGAAACTTTTATGAACTTCCAAAAGAAAGTTGGAAAATAGAATTAACCTTTAGATAGTATTGCAAAAAAAAAACGCTTTTCAAAAGAAGGGTATATTTTGATGAAACCCTTCAAATAAAATTTCAGAATATAATAATGATTTTAATTTCAATGATGAAAAACTTCATTGATATTCTTTTAATATGCAAAAACTTAATGGTAGTTAATGACAATGACAAACGTGACCTTTCTCTCTTAAATTTTAAAATGATGAATCAGGATCATTATCTACTGTCAATCTAACCCCCACCTTCCAAAACCTTTTCCTCTCTTCCCTTTTCCAAATTCTTTTCTTGCTTTCTTTTCTCTCTCTCTCTCTCTCTCTCTTTGCAATGAGTCTCGACTCTCAACTCTCCATCCACCCGGGCCCTGGAGGATCGTGCCCACTACCTGGGGGCCGATCTTCATCTGCCATCAAGACTCTTTAAGAGCATTTGTCGTCTAGAATTGAGCTATTAGCCATTAGGGGAGTTTTGAGGTCTTGAAAAATGCCCTGTAAGAGATCCTAGAGAGAGAAAACGATTTTTTTTAAAAAAATATTTTATAGAATTTTTAAAAGGTTTATATTTTGGTAAGTTAAAATATCAAAATTCGTTAATAAGTCATTGTCGTGATATTCTCGTGGTCACATCAAACCTAGAAATCTAGGTCGCCATAAAGTTGGCAAATGTTGTCATAGTGAAGATCTTACCTCTCTTCATTAAAGTGAAAACTAATATTCAATTTGAATTTTGGTGGATACTCGATTGCCTCCCTCCATCGTTTCTCTCTTCTTTTTTTCTCATCCTTAGTAGTCTCTTCTTTGTTTTCATTCTTGCTTCTAATCATATCCTTAGCTATGGATCAATCAACCAATGATCTCTGTAACTCAGCTATGGATCAATCATCCAATGATCTCTGTAGCTCTCATAAAAGACCTCTCTATCATCTTCATATTGAGTTGGATAGTGAGTATGAACCAATAAGAAAGAAAACAAAATCTATCACGGTTACAGAGTCTATGAAACATGTACTGAGGTTTGAAGGAAAGAAGAATATTGATCTTTGGTTAGATGGAAAGCTATATCCCAAATATCCTAGCAGAAATAGCACTCCTCCTTTCTATAATAGCTCATCATTAATGAGGTTTATTGGTGATGGCTACAATGGATTTTTAGGTTATACACTTAACCTTGTTGCAGAAAAGGATATCCTTGGAGTAGAGAATCATCTTTTGATGAAACACAATATAGAGTTGTTGCAGAAGCTAGGGGATTGTCAACAAAAAATTCATTCATTGGAAAAGCGTATCAAAGCTTATCAACGAAAGAAAATTTTATTAGGCCTTCGAAATCGACAAAGAGCTCTTAAAAATATTGAGAATCTCAAACGAGGAGGAGGAGACTGTGGTAAAAGAATCCAAGCAGCAAGGTATATTTTTTTTCACTTGGAAAATCTTAAATATGGCTTTATTTAAATTACTTGCATTGATTTGTGATGTTAATTTTTCTTAGATCTCTTCTACAACCAAATGCAAGTGAAAGAGATTCTTTAAAAGCAGCTTAGTTTTATTATCATCTTCTTCCTTTAGTAGTTTCAAAGGATATTTTGGAGAAGAAGAAATTTAAAAAGGCAAAGAAATAATGCTTGGAGTCATTTATATAGGATCATTCTTTGGATTCTGAGTTAGTACAGAAGACACTATATAGTATTGGTATCAATCGAGATGCTTATATGCAACTTTTCTAGCTTTTACAATCAAATATGAAGCAAGGACAAGTACGCAATTGCATACTTCCAAAGCCATTTGTGGTTAGGACTATCAGACACAGAATTAATAATAAAGTGATGGGGATTCTAGGTGAGCCTTTTCATATCAAGGCTACCTTCAAGGGCAAGAAAAAGGAGGTTACATTCAATGAATTTAACAATATTTTCCTTGACTTTCCCACTCTACAATGCTTAATGATCAAATTTTATGACTTGTCAGTGGCAAAGGCACAAGGAGTGGCTAGATTTGTGATTAAACTTGATGAAAGTGGGATTCTGAAATGTAAAAAACTGGAGAGAATCTCTATCACCTTGATGAATAGAGCACTTTCGTTAGGTCATTACAATCACTCAACATCATTTAGTATTCAATCTGAATATAACATCTGGTGGCTAGGAGTATTTGTGGTAGACACTGAGAATTTTGATATATTACATTGGGTTTTTCATCAAACATCAATACCTAATGTTATTCAAAGGCAACAAGCAGGAGAAGAGCTATTTGTTAAAGGATTTGGGAACTACAAGATTGAGTGGCACATAGCTGGTGACCTAAAGACACTCAAATGTATGTATAATGTATCAAAGGGAGCCAACTCGAGATCTCCTTGCTTATACTGCATGTCGCCAGCTGCAAAATTAAACTCAAGAAATTGGAATAGAGCTTCCTCTAGGCACAATAAGGATCCACAGTTTAAACCAGTCTTGGATATTCCTTTAGCAAATGCCCATATTTGTACACTTCATACACTTGAGAAATGGTGGCTCAACTATTATATTTGTACCCTGATCCTAAGTGGGAACGGCCAGAATACTTCCACTACGTGGCAGACGTGGAAAGTCCTAGATCGCAAACCCCGTGACATTCCATGGGAGTGCCAGGCGGAGCTTTCTAGACCTCCTTTCCGATGGACTGCTAAGTCGTGTCCTGAAGGGAACAGGTGGATATGTTACAAGCAAGCTTATGCTTGAGAGATCATTGATCTCATCTTCCAATAAAGGTTCAATATCTTCTAAGTGTTCTTGGGCTTTTTTTACCCACTCCTTCACTTTTTTGATTGCTTCAAGTTGGCTTTTTGGGTTGGGGTACTCCCTGACCTCCGCACTTCCCTTCTTAGCCATCCTTGGAGCTCACTTTTCTACTTCTGCATCTGTCACTTTCTTTCCAGTAGGCAGTGTTGTAACACTCTCCATTTTCAACATGACCTTTGCATTTGGTTTCTTATTTCTTCTCCTGTGGCTTTTTCTTCCAATTGAGGTTGTTCTAAGTTACTCGGCCCTAGAAATGATATGCTAGCCTACTTTGTCTATGCGTAGGTCATGACATGCAATAGGATAGACATGGCCTCTTTGTCGAGTATTTCAACACCAAACAACCCCAATGGGAACAATGGCTTGTTTGCTGAATTAGAGGATGGCTTCCATCCAAGGCACTCAACAAAGAGATGTGTGATTCCACATTCAGTGCATCTCAGATTAGCCTTGTCTTGATTTGCTTGCTCCCTTTCAGGACAACGTGAAGAGGCATGTCCTAGGTGTCCACAAGTCTAACACGTGATTGGCTCTTGGGTCTGCCCTCCTAAGGTGCGACCTCTTTCTCTACCTAATGCCATCACTCGATTGGTAGTCCATTAAGACTGCATTGCCCTCTTCGTCATATGAGACGTAATGGTGCAGGTAAGGCTCTTCAAAATCCGCTCCTCCATGTAATGGATTGGAGCATCACTCAATGGGTCTAGGTAGTCTAGGTATACTCGTAGGGTTTATCTCCATCTAAGGATTGGCTATCTTGGCATCATTGGGTGCCGGGAGAGCCAATGGAGCTCCCCTTATGAAGAAATTTGGCTGCCTATTTGCTAGTTAAGGTTCATTCTATGGTTGCGAGTACAAGAGTCTCCTTAGCAGTCTGCAATGTATGGCATCATGGCCAAACCTACCACAACTGGCACAAGGTTGGGATCGAGGGTCCTGACACTCAGCTGGCTAGTGGTTTCCACCACAATACATGCATTGGATGTGAGGGCATGTTGGTCATCTCATTATTTCTTGTAATTTAGCTACCTCCATCTTCATCTCCGCTAGCTCTTGGCTAGTGCCCTTTCCTTTATCTTGAGTATTTGGGCATGATCTTTCACTTGTAGTCGAAACTCTCTCAGAATTCCTAGAGATAGTATCCTCTGGATTCAAGCTCCTAGAGCTTCTCTCCTTGAGTTAGTCGTCCACTTCAAGGACCCTAGCCAGCACGTCTCGCTGTAAGCTTGAGTTTCTTGCTAGGGCCTTGAAGAGCTCTTTGCTTTGTAATCCATTAACAAACACTGTGGATACCGCTCTTGAGTTGGTTGGTTGCCAATTGGGATTCTCTTGAAGAGTCTCCTCATGTGGGTCACCTAATCTCAGATATCTTCCTTATTCCTCTGCTTTACATTCATCAGCTATACTAGCAGGCTATCAAAGTACCCTGGCTTAGAGAATCTCTTAATGAAAAGATGCTTAAGGCTATTGAAGTTGGCTTGCTCACAGCAACATCTAGACTTATGTACCAAGTCCTTTCCTTATTGCCTAAGCATAGATCAAATGCTTGCAAGCGTTGAGTAAGGTTGGTGAGGCCATTGGCCTCACAAACCTACTTGAACTGCTCCAGGAAGCTGTACGGGCCATTCTTTGGGTGGTATGTATCTAGTTTCTTTGCGACAATGGGGATTTTCAATTGGCTCTTGGAGCCTTAGTTAACTCCTAGTCCTGCGAGTAGTGACGTTGCTAGTGTCGCAGCACTCTACCCTGCTATTGTGTTATCTAGTAATTGCTTCATCAAAAGCTCTCAGCATGAGATCTCCTTCTAGCTCTCTCTCTTTCTCTACGTCTGGTCTTGTCCAATTTTTGCTCGCTAGGGCTAGCACTCGCTAGATCTCTCACATTTGCATGTTCTAGCATAAGCTCCAAATCTATTGATCCTGGTTATAAGCACTCACTGGATCTCTTGCATTTCCATGTTGTAATGTAAGCTCTTAGTCTATTGATCCTGGTGATAAGCCACTATGCCATGCTACAAAGCCTTGCATGCTAGCTTTCTTTCCTCTTTGAGATCTACTATGACAACCTCCACAGGTCTACCATGGTGTTCTAGCCGAGTTTGAGCATCATATTCGTTCACCATTTGTTGGATCTTGTTTGGGAAACCTCCTAGATCAAGATCCTTGTTGTGTCTGCAATCGAAGTTGGTCTCTGCTATATCTACGCTCTCATGCTCCAGTAAGTTGTCAATGATATTGATTAGGTCAAGTAGATCCACTTCTTCAGTGTGTCTGTCATTGTTGCGCCTAGCTTCTCTATTGCGTTTTCAGCTTGGTTGTATGCTTGGGGTTTCAATCACCCAACTATGTCTCAGGATCTTCATCTATTGGTGGGTCTCTTTAGATTATTACGTCTGAGTGAGTTCCTTGTTAATTACAAGCAATTCTCAATTTACAACCACTCTATGTGTGTGCGTGCGCGTGTGTGTAGTCTTTTCCATGGACTATGTGCAACCAGGCTTTCAGCTTTTCTTAGGTATACTTCAAGTGCTGGAAAACCATACAAGTGCAAAGACAAGATGACACTTCAATTTTTGCACTTCCACTTTCATAAGTATGATGGGGCTCTAAGCTTGATTCGTGGCCTTTCTTGCTGCTTGCAAGGGTCTACGATGTGTCATTCAATTTATCCAAGGTCAATTTGGGGTATCCTGGTCGGCCTATAGCTATAAGCGCATCAAATTTGCTGCTAAGTACATCAACACATTTCCCGGTCATTCGGCTACGATTTCTAGGGAACTACCTATAAGGTGTTTGTTGAATTCTTGTGGTGTGGATCACGCTCTATGTCATCTAGGATATATCAGATTTCCAAATTTATCTTTCAAGTTGTGCCCGATTGTGCAAGATCTGATTCTAGAAATTAGATGTCTCATTTACTAGTGGTTTGGTCTGATTAAGGTATGTCCGATTGTCACAAGAAAACAAGGTGTGTTTGATCGGACAAGGTGGTTGGTCCGATTTGGATATGTTTGATTTTTAGGATCAGGTGGGTCGAGCTTTCGACAGCTAGGCAATGGGTCCAATTCTCACGTGTTCGATTCTTGGAATTAGACACGATGAGGTGGTTCGACTGGTGATCTAGTAGAGTTCCATTCTAGTAGACCAATTCTCAAAATTGGACAATGCATTTGGTCCAAGCGTTCGATTCTTTGGAATCAGATGTCCGATTCTAGGAATCGGACGTTGGTAAGCCTGTCTGATTCTGATAGTAGCCAAAACACACTTTTGACAACTACGATTTGATCTAAATCAAGCAACATGAGCTATGATAGCTAGCTAGACTTTCAAAAAATCAACTATTGGTATATGGCAAGGGCCTCATATTCCTGAATCTCACAAAAAACTCCAACACACTCCGATCGATCCGATGTAAGCTCGTGGCCTCCAAGCTCTCTCTCTCTCTCCCTCTCTCTCTCTCTCTCTCTCTCTCTCTCTCTCTCTCTCAAAGCTAGGATTGCAAATGATGCTTTCCCTTGCCTCCGGGGGTCTTAAACCCTTGCTAGGCACAACCTTAATCTTCTCGATTACTCCCCTTGCATTTCTAACATATTTAAGCACTCATTTTTTTCAATTTTTTCCTATTTAGGCCTTGTTTGGACCTGTTTACAATAGCAAACCCTAAGCTTTCCACTCTGATTTCTCGAATCCTAACCTACTCTAAATGCAAGAAAAGTCAAAGTCAAAGTACTGAAATGATTTCTCCCACTCAACTAATCATCAAAAACTAAAAATTCTTACTTGTAGCACTGATTAAAAACCCAAAATCTCATATCTAACTCAAGCTCCGAGTTCTCAAATGAAACCCTTACTTTGATGCTTGATCTGAGGCATGTAAGCCCTTCATCTTGAATCAGTTGGTCGGCAATGGAACCAAAATGTAGAGGGAGCTCACACTTAGCTGCCAAGATCCATGGACCACTTATTTCTTCAAGTATTTCAAGCAAACACCTATGGCTATCACCTAGCTGATGTGTACATGCCTTCGATCCTACTAGGGTGTAGTGAGCTTGCTTTGATACCCAATCGAGTTGCCTCCTCCCTCAAGCACTTTGGTAGCTCCACGATTTGTAATGCAAGCTCAAGCATCCTCAAGCCTCCACCTCCAAGCTCCATCCTCCATAGCTATGCGTGAGACAAAAGAAGAGAAGAGAAGAGAAGAGAAGAAGAAGAGAGGATACTATAAGGATATGGAGGTATAGCGATGGCGGCTTCCGATGTAAGATAGCGACGGTACTTAGACGAAAAAAACATAGGCAGAAACCCGAGCACATTATTTTGCGTGCATATAGGAAAGAGAGAGCGAAAGGGAGAGCGAACATCTTGCATTTGAGAGGGAGAGGGAGAGAAAGAGAGAAAGAGAGAGAAAGAAAGCTTACCGCCGTCGTTGTCGTTCACGAAGAAGAGGAAGAGGTGTACAGAGGGTGAAAAGGAGCCACCGTCATGAAGAGGAGCCGCCAAACCCTTCTTCGAGCCTTTACGGTGAGTACATTGCTCCTTCTTGCTTTGCTTTTGTGTTTTATCTTTCTCTTCTACTTGTTTTTGGTAAAATTATGTGTATTGAGAGAGGGAGAGGAAATGAGAGAGAAAGAGAGGGAGAGGGAGAGGGAGGAAATGAGAGAGTGAGAGGGAGGGAGAGGAAGAGGGAGAGGGAGAGGGAGAGAGGGAAACATTAAACATAATAGGGAAAGAGAGAGGGAGAGGGAGAGGGAGAGAGAGGAAGAGGAAGAGGGAGAGGAAAGAGAGGGAAACATTAAACATAATAGGGAAAGAGAGAAAGAGAGGGAGAGGGAGAGGGAGGGAAAGGAAATAAAAGAGGGAGAGGCAGAGGGGAAAAACATTAAACATAATAGGGAAAGGGAGAAAGAGAGAGAGAGGGAGAGGGAGAGGGAGGGAGAGGAAATGAGAGAGGGAGAGGAAGAGAGAAAAGGAAATGAGAGAGGGAGATGAAGAGAGAAAAAAAATAAACATAATAGGGAAAGAGAGAAAGAGAGGGAGAGGAAGAGGGAGAGGGAGGGAAAGGAAAGACAGGGAAACATTCAACATAATAGGGAAAGAGAGAGGGAGAGGAAGAGAGAAAAAACATTAAACATAATAGGGAAAGAGAGAAAGGGAGGGAGAGGAAATGAGAGAGGGAGAGGAAGGAAAAAACATTAAGGGAAAGAGAAAAGAGAGGGAGAGGAAGAGGGAGGGAGAGGAAGAGAGAAAAGGAAATGAGAGAGGGAGAGGAGAGAGAAAAAGAGAGAAAAAGCATTAAACATAATAGGGAAAGAGGGAGAGGGAGGGAGAGAAAATGAAAGAGGGAGAGGAAGAGAGAAAAGGAAATGAGAGAGGGAGAGCAGAGAGAAAAAACATTAAACATAATAGGGAAAGAGATAGAGAGGGAGAGGGTGAGGGAGGGAGAAGAAATGCGAGAGGGAGAGGAAGAGAGAAAAGGAAATGAGAGAGGAAGAGCAGAGAGAAAGAAAAATGAGAGAGGGCGAGGAGAGAGAAAAAGAGAGAAAAAACATTAAACATAGTAGGGAAAGAGAGAAAGAGAGGGAGAGAAAATGAGAGAGGGAGAAGAAGAGAGAAAAGGAAATGAGAGAGGGAGAAGAAGAGAGAAAAGGAAATGAGAGAGAGAGAGAGAGGAGAGAGAAAAAACATTAAACATAAGAGAGAAAGAGAGGGTGAGGGTGAGGGTGAGGGAGGGAGTAAACATAATAGGGAAAGAGAGAAAGAGAGGGTGAGGGTAAGGAAGTGAGAGGAAATGCGAGAGGGAGAGGAAAAGAGAAAAGGAAATGAGAGAGGGAGGAGAGAGAACAAACATTAAACATAATAGGGAAAGAGAGAAAGAGAAGAAGAGGGAGAGGGAGGGAGAGGAAATGAGACAGGGAGAGGAAGAGAGAAAAGGAAATGAGAGAGGGAGAGGAGATAGAAAAAACATTAAACATAATAGGGAAATAGAGAAAGAGAGGGAGAGGGTGAGGGAGGGAGAGGAAATGAGAGAGGGAGACGAAGAGAGAAAAAGAAATGTGAGAGAGAGAGGAGAGAGAAAACATTAAACATAATAGGGAAAGAGAGAAAGAGAGGGTGAGGGTGAGGGAGGGAGAGGAAATGAGAGAAGGAGAGGAAGAGAGAAAAGGAAATGAGAGAGGAAGAGGAGAGATAAAAAATATTATATATAATGGAAAAGAGAGAAAGAGAGGGTGAGGTTGAGGGAGGGAGTAAACATAATAGGGAAAGAGAGAAAGAGAGGGTGAGGGTGAGGGTGAGGGTGAGGGAGGGAGTAAACATAATAGGGAAAGAGAGAAAGAGAGGGTGAGGGTGAGGGTGAGGGAGGGAGAGGAAATGAGAGAGGGAGAGGAAGAGAGAAAAGGAAATGAGAGAGGGAGGAGAGAGAAAAACATTAAACATAATAGGGAAAGAGACAAAGAGAGGGAGATGGTGAGGGAGAGAGAGGAAATGAGAGAGGGAGAGGAAGGAAAAAACATTAACATAATAGGGAAAGAGAGAAAGAGAGGGAGAGGGAGAGGGAGAGGGAGGGAGAGGAAATGAGACATGGAGAAGAAGAGAGAAAAGAAAATGAGAGAGAGAGAGGGGAGAGAAAGAGAGAAAAGGAGAGAGAAAACATTAAACATAATAGGGAAAGAGAGAAAGAGAGGAAGAGGGTAAGGGAGGGAGGGGAAATGAGAGAGGGAGAGAAAGAGAGAAAAGGAAATGAGAGAGGGAGAGGAGATAAGAGAAAAGACATTAAATATAATAGGGAAAGAGGGAGGGAGAGGAAATGAGAGAGGGAGAGGAGATAAGAGAAAAGACATTAAATATAATAGGGAAAGAGAGAAAGAGAGGGAGAGGGAGAGGGAGGGAGAGGAAATGATAGAGGGAGAGGAAGAGAAAAAAGGAAATAAAGAACGAGAGAGAGAGGGAGAAACATTAAACATAATAGGGAAAGAGAGAAAGAGGGAGAGGGAGAGGGAGGGAGAGAGAGAAGGAGGGAGAGGTTGTTGTTTTCTTGTTTGTAGTAGTAGTAGTAGTAGTAATAGTAGTAGTAGTAGTAGTTTTTTCTTCTTTTCTTGTTGATTGTAGTAGTAGTTGTTGTTGTTTTTTTTTTTCTTCTTCTTCTTCTTTTCTTGTTGATTGTAGTGGTAGCGGTAGTGGTAGTGGTAGTGGTAGTGGTAGTCGTGGTCGTGTCGTGGTCGTGGTAGTAGTAGTAGTAGTAGTTGTTGTTGTTGTTGATGTTTTTTCTTCTTTTCTTGTTTATGATACTGGTAGTGGTTGTGGGCGTGGTCGTGGTCATAATGTGTATTGAGAGAGGGAGAGGAAATGAGAGAGAAAGAGAGGGAGAGGGAGAGGGAGAGGGAGAGGGAGAGGGAGGGAGAGGAAATGAGAGAGGGAGAGGAAAAGGGAGGGAGAGGGAGAGGGAGAGGGAGAGGGAGAGGAAGGGAGATGAAGAGAGGAAAACATTAAACATAATAGAGAAAGAGAGAAAGAGAGAGAGAGGGAGAGGGAGGGAGAGAAAATGAGAGAGGGAGGGAGAGGAAGAGGGAGAGAAAAGAGAGGGAAAAATTAAACATAAAAGGAAATGAGTTGTAGTCGTAGTCGTGGCCGTGCTCGTGGTCGTAGTCATCGCCGTCATCATGGTCATAGTCATAGTCGTAGTCATAGTCATAGTCGTGGTCATAGTCATAGTCGTGGTCATAGTCGTAGTCGTGGTTGTAGTAGTAGTAGTGGTTTTCTTGTTTGTTGTTGTTGTTGTTATAGTAGTAGTAATGATTTTTTAATTTCCTTGTTTATTATTGTCTAGTTTTCTTATTTGTTATTGTTGTAGTAGTGGTGGTAGTAATAGTAGTTTTTACCATTCCATACCATTATATGATGGGTATTGAGTATCTCGCTTAAAGACACTTCTTGCACTCCTAAGTGAGCAAGAAAAATACGAGTGGAGAGATGCGAGTGTGACCGAGTTGTTCAGGTACCTTGTACGTATACTTCGTTGATTTCTTTTTGGTACTATCATTAAAAACGTTTGTGCTTTTTCAATGTATTTTATGATTTTTTTCAAGTTACTGAAATATCATATATTACCACCTGCAAATACCATGCCTCAGTCTCGTGATGATGCACGACATGTTTTACAAAAGCTTGGCATGGACTACAACAGCATCCATGCATGTATCAATGATTGCATACTGTTTCAAGGAGAATATGAGACTATGGAGACATGTCCAAAGTGTGATGCTCACAGGTATCGACATGACTTGCAAGGACAAACCATCCCTCAAAAAGTTCTTAGACACTTTTCGTTTATCCCCCGCATAAACTACATGTTTCGTACATCCGGCATGGTGAGCTTGACAACATGGCATGCACAGAATAGGTCCATAGATGGAGTTCAACGAATATCAGCCGATTCACACGCATGGAACCACATTGACTCTACCTTCCCAGGCTTTGCCCGAGAGCCAAGGAATCTTTGGCTCGGTCTTGTAATGGATGGCGTGAACCCATTCGATCTGTGCTCAACTTCTTATAGTGTGTGGCCTATAGTCCTTGTCAACTACAATATCCCTCCATGGCTTTCTATAAAGAAATGACATCTCATCCTTAGCTTACTCATCCCCAGCCGCTACAAAGTCAAAAATATGGATATGTATCTTCGTCCATTAGTCGATGAGCTTAAGATTTTGTGGGAGGAGGGGGTCACCGTGCAAGATATGAGCAAGCACGATGGTTGACGGTCCACCAATATTTAATCCATTCTCATGTGGACGATACATGACTTTCTAGGATTTAGAGAGTGCTCAAGTAAACAGGCTTCCATTCTCATTGGTAATATCTATCATAGCTCGTTCAAGTTTGTATTCACTAGATAGAGGTGTTGGAACAGGTCTGGTTACCTTAGGTTATCATGCATATCCATTGTGCAGGCCACAATTAAACTCCCGAAGGTCACGAACCATAAAGAAGATGGTATATCAAGGACACGCCGCTTTCTTGCTAGAGGGTCATGAACTCAAGGAAGGTTTTCTTGGATGACCTCCAATACGTATGAATGCCCAAAGCTAGTACGAGCTGAAAATGGTCCACGCAGAGTCACATCCAAACGGAGTGCGACGGTTCTTAGTTTTCTATGAGTTGCCATATTGGACTCATTTACAGATCAACCACTTGTTGGATCCCATGCATATTTTCAAGAACGTGGGCAGCTTGCTATGGGATCACATCACAGGAAAGAGAGACACTATAGGGGCATGAATGGATTTAAAGGAGGTAGGCAAGATGGAGGCGCTTTGGCCGCAGTCGAGTGCTGATGGTCACGTGTAGCTACCTCGCGCTGGTCGAGTTTTGTCCACTAAAGAAGATCACATTGTAAAGCAAATAGTCAAGTCTATCTGCACTCCGACAAATATGATGCGTTCTCTCAAGTCTATGTTTTCTAAAGACGACCAATTATCAGGGCTAAAATTCCATGATTGGCATAAGATATGTTAGGTTTGTATTACGAATGGATTGTAATTGGCCTGCGCATTTTGCTATTTGGAGTGTAGTCATTATTCATAATGCTTTCTCATTTGTGGCAGTTTGTACTACCGATCGCGATCGCAGGATGCCTTACTCCAGAAATACGCGGGGCCATTTACAGGTTGTTGACTTTAGTGCAATGGATCTCATATAAGGAGATTAAGACATCTTCTATTGAATCCGCGAGGTGGGGAGCAGTGGAGACGGTCTGTGTCTTTGAGAAATACCTACCTACCAACATGCTCAGATACAAATCCACCTTCTTGTGCATCTTGTAGATGAAGTGGAGATTGTTGGACTTCTCCATTTATGCGATGGATGTTCTTCTTGAAGTGCTTCATGAAAACCCTGAAAGGCTTTGTGCGACAATGAGCTTGGCCAGAAGGTAGCATGGCTGAAGGTTGGTTGGTGTTTGAGGTGCTAGTGCATATTTCACAATGGCTACCAATGGTGGATCCAGACAACAATATGCTATGGTCGCTGAAGCACGATGATAGACTGACCGGAGATGTGGTGGTTGAAAATGGGGTAGAGAAAAGAATGGATGATGCAATGGATGAGAAAGTGAATCTCTTTTGTATGCACCATGCCTCTATGGAGACGTGGCTCTCTAGGTACCATCAAGCTAGGCAAGATCTAGAGGAAGCGCGATCTGAATTTCGACATAATACACACCATCAATTGATTCGATATCCCAAGGGCATGGAGGTGATGCCACGGTTTATGTCAACATGATGGTTGCATGGAGCTTTGACCACAACCTCTCGCAAAGGGATGGAGATCTCAACCGAGGAGTGGGAATTCTCGAGGGGATGTAGTCCAAAGGTGATGACGTGTTTAGGATTTGTCGTATCTATATTTTATATGCAACAGCTAATTGAGTGTTTCAATGTATAATACAAAATATATAGTGCAGCGTGATCGTGCGGATGGCATTTTCGCATGGAGTGTATTAACAAAATGCGTTCCACAATAGACTGTGGTATCATGGCAAGGTTCGAGCAAGAGAGCCGATGATGAGCAACGGATCCAAACACGGTTATAGATGAGATGGAGTATTTTGGGAACTTGCAAAGTATTGTTATGGTGGATTACTATAGCTTCTTCAAGATATTATTCGATGTGCAGTGGTTCATAGTGGTACTTGAAGCAGCTGGAGCAACAGTTCGATGAGGTCCAATTGGATTTCTTGAAATAGATTCCGAAAAAAATGGACAGATTTGCATGATACCTTTGTGTTGCCGGCCCATTGTGAACAGATGCATGAATTCATTTGTTTATTAATTATTTTATGACATGGTACATGTCACAATAGTTAAATCTCTCTTGTACATGCTTGTGAACAGGTAATCTTCTATCCAAACCCCCGACAACCTCGATGGTGGTATGTTATACCTTGAGCTCCCCGAAGTGCAAGAGTATCTGATCAAAGCGATGTTCCAAGCATATATGAGAACAATATGCAAATAGAGGGGTCGATATTACAAGGGATGGAGGCCACCGAAAGCTTGGAGTATGTAGAGTAGCCAACATCGCGTAGCAATGATGGAAATATAGGAGTCCAAGAAAGAACAAGGTGGACTCATCCTTTTCTGGTGACATGTCTATCGACCTTCCAGTTTATGCCGAGTTGTGTTAGGAGATTGACATGGGACCATAGGATACTTTATACTTGGAGCATCCATTTACTCAATTCGTTGACTTATTGCTTATAAGGGTACATAAGATATGCATTTTAAGTAAGATTATTTTTTAAAGATTTATATTGTCATGCTTTCTATGATTTAAATTGATTATGCTAACATCATTTTTTGTCTATGCAGGTGAGCTTTGTGGATACTTAGATCATTAGGATGAGTCGAGGGATGAGCGATGATTGAGGAGTTGCAGGATATCTTTACGCGTATGTCTCCAAATCAGATGGTGAGATTCAGAGATATGGCAGACCAGGAGCTGTCTCGAACATTGTCAAGCCGCTGTATTAGATCTACTTCGACACAATCACTTGCTTTAGCTTCAAGACGAGGTCAATGCTCCAGACTTGGGCTAGAGGGAGGGAGTGCTTCAGGGTCAGGGGGATGCTGTAGAGATACGGATGTAATGAGCCCATAGTCGGCTCGGGATATAGGTACTACTCCTCGCTCTCGTGGAAATTCTAGAGAGAATGGCTCAGGTGGTTGCTATGGAGGCACGGACGCGGTGTCTCTGTCTCGCTCTCTGGTAGTTCCAGAGAGCGTGGCTCAGGTGGTTGCTGTGGAGGCATAGACGCGGCGTCTCCGTCTCGTCGTTCTACTAGAGTTGCATCATCTCCAAGATTTGTCATACCTGTGGAGAAGTCTACTCTAGTTACTCTGGCTTTTGCTCAGCCATCCGTAGGTGGCATTCCTATGGGTGCTACACCGATAGATACTACCCCAGTCGGTACACCAGATATACACGGGTCTCCTGGATATGCAGAGGAGTGTAGTCGTAGATAGAAGAGGACCCATCTTAGGCATACCCTAGGGGGAAATGCCTATCTTGTTGATGATAGGTCAAGAGCCATCATCATGAATGATAAGGGGAGGAGGGTGATGGCTTGCATGAGAGAGTTGTGCCAATAAGTTTTTCGGCATGTCTTAGATCATTGAAAAAACTTACCGTAGGGGAGCAAGGACTACATAGTAGCATCCTTGCATGAGGAGTTTTCGATTCTAGCCACAGTAGATAGGTTTTCTATGGGCTAGATGATGGAGTGCATGCGAGCATATATGTCACATGGACGATCGAACGCACGCAATGAACTTAAGAGTCCGGCTGCAAAGCCCGAGTGGCTACACGTGGGCGACTGGCGTCGACTGAGAGAGGAGGCTACAAATTCTCTAGGACATTGGAGTCAGCAGCGCGAGGCAGTGAGGACACGACTAGAGGCCAAAGTGGTCCATCATCTTGGGAGTGGCGGCCACAGGACATATCTGGAGGACTTTGTAAGTTTTTCTTTTGTTTTGTATGCTTATTTTTTTGCAATATCCTTTGTACTGACAATCATGTTTCTAACAGTTAGTGTTTTGTTTCCTTTGCAGTACTTCATTATAAATGGCAATCCGACTGGCCTTGAGACTCGATATGCAGAGAGGCACGGTCTCACTGCATTGATCGACCAATTGTATAGATGCGGCAGCCGTGTAAGTCACTCATCTTTTTTGTTCGTAGTTACCATGTTTAATTAGAATGCATTATTGTATAGTGGATTGATGTGTAGTTGTTTCTGTTTTTGCAGAGTCTGTTCAATGCTCCTTTGTAGGTGGAACGAGCTTTCGGATGGCAAGGATGTATAGCTCGCCCTTGGATCCCTGGAGCTCACACACCCTTCTTTTTTGGTCACCTAATCTGTGTAGACATTTTCTGTGTAGTAGTGATATCTTGCCATGATTGTACCAGTCGCTTTCATTATGCGATCATGTATTTATTTCATGTATCAGTGTTATGATTTGAGTACACTTTGTCTTTATTTACACGAGCATTGTACACAGTGCAGAAACTATTTTGTATGGCCCAAATAAAGCACATAGCTGCCCTGCCACAATTTTTTTTTTCCTTGTTACCGTCACTATTAGCATCGCAAATTTGCTGTATGTGTCGTTATTGGCGTTGTTATTAGCATCGCAAAGCATCGTTATTTGCATCGGTATCAGCTGCGACGCTGATACAGATACAAATAGCAACGCTAACGATGCTAATACCGCCTGTTCTATGATGTCGCCAATAACGATGCTTTTTGCAATGATGGGGGCAAATTTTCTTATTTACATTTTCGTCACTTTTAACGTCGATATAAGGCCTATATCTTGTAGTGGGATTTGATGGAGAACTTCACCTTCAAGATCCCTCACCCTCACTCCCTCACTCTCTCACTCACTCACACTCTCTCCCTCAAGCACACACAAGCAAGCAAAGAGAAGAGATGGAGAGAAGAAGATGAGTTCACTTTTGCACCGATGATCCGACATGATGAGGATCCTAGATCGAATCTACAACCCTTCATCGTTGTATGTGGAAAGGCGTTGGACCTGGAGCGCGGGATATTGCTATATAGATGCGAACCGACTCACCTATCTTCAAAACAACTTGAAGAGGCTAAAATGGTTGGAAGACTTGAAGATTATTAAGTTATTCATCTTCCATGAGGCTTCTGTAAATTCCATCCTACACATCGGATGCGAGCAAGTAGAACAGAATCGCTACATCTATGACGAGGTGGTCAAATGCTTGCCAACTTACAAAATTAAAGTAATGGGGCGAATGGAACGTCATGGCTATAAAAAACGGGAACTTCTTGCTTCCCATGACTTATCACTTCCTGAGAATCCATTCTCCCAACCCATATTACGATTCTGGTCCATGTAGCTGAATCCAATAGGGAATTATTAACTTGTCGTTGATGTATCTATTGAAAAGAAAAATCATCTCAGCCAATGTCTATCTATTCCCAAATAATTGTATCAAGGCTTATGCTTATTTAAGAATAAATAAGAATTTTATGTTTATTTGAATTGTTGTATGCTATCGATGAAAAGTAATTTTGCGCATTGATTCAAGAGGTGTAGAGAAATGTAAATGCTATCTTAACACAAAGGTTTTAATGTAAAATCAAATCCAACCCCAAGCGTAGAACCAGAGCCTTATGTCTGCACTAAGCCCAGCTGAGGCACAAGAGAATAAGTTTCTTCTCAAACATATTAAACCACAAAAATTTGACAGAAAGGGGAAGACTGTTGAAGCTGATGCCGGAGTATGGATTGAATCCATGAAAGATTACTTCAGTGTAGTAGGAACAACACCTGTGAACCAGGCCATGATTACCAAGCTCAAACTTACTAGAGAAGCTTGGCTCTAGTGGAAGCAATGGTGTAAGGACCAAGCAGTCTCTGTAAACACAACAACTTGGGATAAGCTAAAGGAAGCCATGCAGGGAAGATACATGCCACTTGCATACAGGACTCAAAAGATGAATGAGTTCTTGAAATTGAAACAATTGGGCCTGTCACTAGATGCATACTACTCGAGATTTGTCTCCTTGCTGAAATATGCTCCGATCATGAGCATTCCCCAATAAGTTTTGAAGTTCTATGATGGGATGAACCCACAATTGAATAGTTGGTTGGAATGAATGCGTCCTTTGGATTTGCAAGACACATTGATAAGAGCACGACCTATTGCCCAAGAAGTCCAACCAAAGCCTAGGAATAATAGACCATGGTCTTACAAGAACCAGAATCCAGGAATGTTGAAAGCTCAATTCAAGAGGGCTCAAGGTCAAAGTCAAGGCCAACGGAAGAAGCCAAGGGCAAATGCAATAAGTGACTTTGTCCCTACTCAAAGAAGTGATCAAAGCATGCGATGTTTCCACTCTAATGAACCTAGACATTTCAAAATTGAATGTTTCAAACTTGGCAGAGAGCGTCGCCAAGGATAATTCAGTGGCCAACAAACTAGAGCTACCCATGGCCGGGGTCATGCAACAATGGGAAGGGAAAAAAATTCCAATATCTCCACTAAGGAAATCAACAAAGAAGAAGACTCATCCATGGTAGCTGAGATTGAGAGGGCATCCATTCATGCCACTCTCCATAGAAGGGGCCAAACCGCTAGTTCTTAGTGATCCAAACACCATCAAATTACCAAGGTAAGAATTTCAAAACCCTGATTGACTGTGGTAGCACTCATTCCTTCATTTCACTAGCTTGTGCAAGAAGGTTAGTAATAGCCACTATAGCTGCACCTACCTTGCTTGTTGAACTAGCAAATGGGCAAGAAATCACTTGCACTACTGGACAAACTGCTAAGGTGGAATTCCTATTTGAAAACGAGGCTATATCTATTAAGTTAAGGGTAATGAATCTAGGATTCCATGAGTGTCTACTCGGAATGGATTGGCTAGTCCCCAATGATGCTCACATTCATTGTGGGAAAGGAGAAGTCTCCTTCCATAATCCTAAAGGCGAGTAGGTGATAACACAAGGAGAACCACATAATCCAAAGATCCAGTTAGCTAAGGCAACACGAGTAGTTCAAGGAATAAGAAAAGGATTACATGTCTACCTGATCAAGTTAAATAAACCGAAACAAGTAGAGGACACCAATGAAGAACCATCATGGCTAAAAGAGTATGTGGATGTGTTTCCAAAAGAATTGACTAAATTACCACCACCAAGGGAATTGGATCATGAGATTAAGCTAGCACCCAGAGGTGCACCGGTTGCAAAAAGGCCCTACAAGATGTCCATTCCTAAAGCTATTGAGTTAAAGGAACAACTCAAATAGCTATTGGACCAAGGGTACATACGACCCAACAGTTCTCCTTGGGGAGCTCTAGTCATGTTCCAAAAGAAGAAGAATGGTACACTTCGCCTTTGTATCAATTATAGAGGCCTGAATCAAGCAACCATCAAAAATAAATATCCTATCCCAAGGATAGACGAGTTATTTGATCGATTGCAGGGAGCAAAAATCTTCTCCAAGATCAATTTAAGGTCAGGATACTACCAAATCCATGTCAAAGAAGAAGATATCCCTAAGACGACATTCAACACAAGATATGGTCATTTCGAATTCACAATAATGTCTTTCGGATTGACTAATGCCCCTGCCACCTTTAACAGACTAATGCAGGACATATTTAGACCATATCTTGATGTTTTCGTGCTTGTCTTCTTTGATAATACCTTGATTTATTTCAAGGAAGATGAGGATCATGAATCCCAAGTTGGCATCGTCCTTGAGACCATGAGAACTCATAAGTTCGCATCGTCCTTGAGACCATGAGAACTCATAAGTGTGCCTTCCTCAAGAGGTAGATTGAATACCTTGGATTTATCATGTCAAATGAGGGGATCTTTGTAGATCCTACAAAGGTCAAGGATGTCCAAGAGTGGCCTCGACCAAATACTATTAAAGAAGTATGTAGCTTTCTTAGATTAACAGTTTGGTAAAGGATCTTCATTAAGGACTACGCCTTAATCGCATCACCCCTTACAAATTTACTGAAGAAGCAGGCTTCCATAGTGTGAACGCCCACTGAACAATCAAGTTTTGATCAGTTCTCAAGCATAGCCTAGTGACAACACCGATTCTAAAGTTTTGATCAGTTCAAGCATAGCCTAGTGACAGCACCGATTCTAAAGCTCCCTAACTTGAGCAAGGATTTTGAAGTTGTCACAGATGCTAGTTCACTTGCACTAGGCTGTGTACTAATGCAAGGAGGTCATCTTATAGCATATTCTTCAAGGAAGCTAAAGACCCATGAAAGGAATTATGCTACCCATGACCTGGAGCTATTAGCAGTTATTCATGCTCTCAAGCTTTGGCGACACTATTTGCTTGGCAACAAATTCTCCTTGGTCACGGACCATAAGAGCCTTAAATAGATCTTCACCTAGACTGACCTCAATATGAGGCAACGACATTGGATTGAGGTTCTACAAGAATGTGATTTTGAGATCAGATATTGACTTAGCCAGGAGAATGTAGTCGTTGATGCCTTAAGTCGCAAAGCGTTCCTCAACTCTCTTATTATGGAGGAACCCTTGATGGTAGAATCATTGGCAACTATGGTATCAATGCCTAGTAACCCTATCCTTGAATTAGCAAAGGACGAAGCTAGCCATGACCCAGAATATCTAAAGATGATGAAGGAGATTTTGAAAAAGGACCAAAACCCCAAACTTAAGGTCAAGTATCAAGAATTTTTTGTTAATGAGGGACTTGTCTACTTTAGGACAAGACTGTGCATATCCTCAAGTAAGAAACTCAAACAGAGAATACTTTGGGAAGCACATGATTACCCCTTTTCAGGCCATCCCGGATATGTCAAGACCCTCAACATGTTCAGGAAGAGCTACCATTGGGAAAGGCTTAAAGGAGACGTGCTCAAATATGTCGCAGAGTGTTTGTCTTGCTAAAGCATCAAAGCAAAACATGTCAAGATGCCTTGGAAGTTGCAACCTCTTGAAATTACCTAGATGAAGTGGAAATCTATCAGCATGGAATTTGTTGTTGGATTACCTTCAGTCCAAGGAGGATACAACTAAATTATGGTCATAGTAGACATGCACACTAAGGTTGCACACCTCGTTCTAGCCAAGACAAACTATAAAGATTTAGACATTGCCAGATTATTCATCAAGGAGATATTCAAACTCCATGGGTTACCTAAGAGGATCATTAGTGACCGCGATTCCCTCTTCACATCTCATTTCCGAAGAGGGATATTCGAGGCCATTGGGACTCAACTCTGTTTCAGTATAGCCTATCACCCTCAAACTGATGGCCAAACAAAGAGGGTCAATGAGGTCATTGAAGATATCCTTAGGGCATATTGTTGTCACGAACCTAGGAAATGGATCCAATATCTACCATTGGTAGAGTTTGCTATAATGCTTCCTACCAACAAAGAATTCAAATGACACCTTTTCAAGCATTGTATGGACATGACTGCCGTACTCCATTGAACTTCTCAGATCCTACCTTGAGGGTAGAAGCCTAAAAGAAAATGCTTGAGGAGATGGATGAGCAGGTCAAGGCCATCAGACAAGACATCAGAGCTTCCAAGGATAGGCAAAAAGCCTATGCAGATCTAAATAGACAGGAGTGACACTTCAAAGAAGGGGATATAGTCTTTATTTAGGTACGACCCAAGAAGAGCTCCTTATCACTGGGAGAGTTTAAGAAACTAAGTCCAAGTTATTGCAGACCCTACAAGATTCTTAAGTGTCTAGGGCCCAATGCCTACAAACTCCAACTCCCTGAGAACGTAAAGGTTCACAATGTATTCCATGTTAGCCTACTAAAGAAATATGTATCCAATCCTAGCCATGTACTCAATGATCAACAAGTTGTAATGCCAAGCCAAGGAGTCCTTGAGCTCTGGCTAGATATAGAATCCTAGACATTCAGGAAAAGAGATTGAGGAGTAGAACCCTCAAAGAGTACCTCATCTAGTGGAAGGACTATCTAGAAGAAGATGCCACATGGATTGGTGAGAGTACTCTCAACCAACAATACCCCCAATTCCTTTCGAGATGAGGACATCTCGATTCCTTAAGGGGGGAAGGATGTAATAGGCCACCGTCTTGCCGTCGTAATGATGTCACCTCCCCCCTTTTTATCCCACCGCTGTCACCATCAATTTTTTCCTTTTTTTAACTCTGAAAAATAAAAAATGAATTATTATTTTTGCTAATTATGCCTCTCCTCCCCCCTGTCAACACCGTCGGATGGCAAAGGAAGGGGGAGTTGAACTAGGAGAAGACAGAGAAAAGGGAAATGATGATGAGCATTCAACGGGAGTGGAGGAGAATGCGACACATAAACTAGAGTTAAACGGAGTGCGGACATAGGATGAGATAACGGCAACTAAACCTTCTATAATGGTGCATGGTGATGAGCCCAAGGGCTATAAAGAGGAGTTAAGACCTCCTTACCACAACACCTTCTCTCCCCTCCCCCCCACCCCCAATTATTACCACCTCACCCTTATAAACCCCCCCTTAAACGGGTAGGCAAAAACCCTCTTCTTTTCCCTTGCTATTGTAACCCTTCCCCTTAATTTCCCCCCTCCCCCCCCTTTTTTTATTGCAACAAGCAAAAACGTTATTCTTATTTTCCCCTTGCTACCAATTTGAGAAAGAGAGAAGGAGAGGGAGAGGTAGCAAAGGACGAAGGAAAGAGAGGGAAGAAGAACCTAGATAAGAGAGGAAGAGAAAGAGAGAGAGAGAGAGAGAGAGAGAGAGAGAGAGAGAGAGAGAGAGAGAGAGAAGAGGCCAAGGAGGATTTCTCTCGAGGGCAAAGGCTCGGGTACCCTCTCTTCCCATCGCGAGTCCCGTAACCACTCCATCGATTGCCTTTAAAGTGGACAAGAGATTGCGAAATTCAAGACAAAGCATAGGGGAATCTGGTACCAAGGAGTCTGTCGAGAGAGGTGAAGGTTACTTTCCAACTCCAAAATGGCCCCAAAGTGTAAGCTCTCCCAAGTAACCAGAAAAGCTGTGACTATAGGAGAAGGATCGTGCAAAGATGCCACTATCAACATGAACGGTTTATTAAGCGGAAATGCTAACTCGACTCTCCAAAACCACATACCGCTACCGTATCTAGAAAACTAAAATAGAATATTTACGCATAGGCATCATTAGGAAAAAAATCATACCTCGCATCGAGTAATTTTCATATTATGAAAGGTAGTCGAAAAGGGTTTAATAATCATGAGTTGTCCGAAATAGATTGAGCATCTACGGTTATAGTAGAAACAAGTCAAGTATTAGGATCTAACTTCCTCAGATGCATCATAGAT
This sequence comes from Lygodium microphyllum, assembly GCF_053477565.2. NCBI lineage: Eukaryota > Viridiplantae > Streptophyta > Polypodiopsida > Schizaeales > Lygodiaceae > Lygodium > Lygodium microphyllum. The sequence continues at coordinate 81,498,060 of NC_141149.1, forward strand.
TGTCGGGTACATAAATATTCCGTATAGGTCAATTGTACTCCATAGACTAGCATAGAGAATTAACTTGCATTTACAATGAATGCTTGTACACTCGCATATGAGTAATTAGGTCATGCCTTTTGAGTTTCATAAATGTACTAGAAGGGATTTCTATGAATAGGGACCTCGCATTGCATCAACAACTCAGGGAAGAATTTCCTTGGGACTTGCATGGCATCATGAATAGCCTCAACTACACAATATAATGGGATATGCATCTAAAAAGCTAGATTAAGATGCACATGTGAAATGTTGAGCTTATTTGAGAGGAATGGTTTGGTAAATGAAGTCCTAGCCGATAAGCAAATCCAACCTAGCTAGGATCTTAGTTGCAAATAAATCGATTTGTCCTTATGACCATATTTTGACTTGGAGTCACATACTCTTTGGTCTCTACCCAAATAGTCAACCGCAATGAACCCAAAACATGCTTAGGTATATCATTTTCAGAATATGAAACATCTAGAAGCTAACATAAGGAAGCTCAAATGTAGTGCCCACAAGGAAAATGACTATTTGCCAAGCTACTTTGGATGCTCGTAACTATTTCGGAATGGTAAATAGACTTGGTTTATGCTTGACTTGCAAGAGGAGTAAATACAAGTTCATGTTATCTTGAAGGGAGGAGACCCTAGGAAGAACTTAGAACATGATACAGTTTTAAGATGGAAAAGATGATTACGAATTGACCAAACAAAACCCTAGACCAAGATCTTAAGATAGGGGACCAAAGGATAGTAATCTAGGGGAGCCGTCATTTGAAACTATAGTGTAATTGCTCTACCCTAATACATAGTAGTGAGGTCAGGAAGAGGGTATTTTGTATACCTCAAAAAAAAAAAGAAAATGAGGTCTAGGCAGGAAAGATCAAGAAGGGCGATGTCAGCGTCAAAGACCAGTTCATGGATGAAGGTCCCACGGACTGCTTTTAGGTAAAAATCAGACTACTTTAAGGGAGTGGCCTCCTCTTGTGATGCTCCACTTGAACCGACTTTCTCTTTCCATGGGGAGTTAGCTAACCCTTTGGGATGCTGAAATGGTATAAGGGTTGCTTCAAGTTTTGTTTGGGAGTTAGTTACTTCTTGGCTTAAGGATTCATCTTCTCAGGATGCTTCTAGGATGTTATATAACAGGAACCATCTGAGTTGTGCTTGGGCTATAGGACTAGCAGTTGTTTGCAAGGTACATCATCATCATCCTCTCTTGAGAAGAATAAATTTGGGATAAAATGCCACTATTGAAGGAAGGCTTATTCTACTTAATCCATTTTTAATGGATATTTTGCATATGCTACGACTTATTAGCCAGTCCAAAGGGTACTAGAGTCATTCTGTCTAATAGCATGGGATCTTTAGCTTATAGAACCTCTGGGACTTCACACTCATTTGCATTCTCTTTAGGCTACTAGATAGATTCTTCCAATTCACTTTGATAATCTTCTTCTGCACTATCATCATCATTCTCTTTAGACTTTGTCTCGACCTCTATAGGGGCTCTATAAGAGAAACACAAATTTTGTGTTGTATTCTTTGCCTCCACTTTTTTATTTGTCTCTACTCATGTATCTTTCTTTGTATGTGCTTCTATCTCAGTCTCTATTTTTTTCTTTGGATCTGACCTTACTTCTGTCTCTATCTCTACTACGGCTAGGTAGTAGGGAGAAGAGTACATCCATACCTCTATCTCACTGTTAGAGGTGATTTTTGAAGTGATTTCTGGTTTAGGAAGAAGGTATTCACCCATTGACAAGGACTTTACTTCCTTCAAGATTTGGATTACAATGCCTACCATTAGGGAAGTTTGCCTCTGTTTTCTTGGGAAAGATTTGTTGACAGCCTCTTTGTCTCCTGATGTGCCATCTATTACTTTGTTGGAAGAGTGTCTTAAGACTTCAATGGAAGTGGATCCATTACCTTTTTGCAAACCATACAACTTCAATAATACTTTGTTGGATTTTCTACCTAGGGTTTGGGTTCCATTGACCTAATCTGTCTACCCTTGCTTCAAAAAGCCATGGTCTTCCCAACATTAAAGGATATGAGGTCTCATAGGAAATTGGTTTTACCACCAGATAGGTCAGCCAATAATCTCTTCCCACGAGGGTTGTCTTCACATATGGGAGAGTGTCCAAAGGTTTAATTCTACTTTGGTTTGTCAGTCTAACAAGCCATTGTGTAGGTTGTATATCTTGCAAGCCTAGATCCTTCATTGTCACATCTGTCATTATTTTCACTGATGAATCTCCATCAACCAATGCATCCACTATAAAGCATTCTTCAATCCACATGCCAATCTCTAGGGTACTAGGATCCAGAAAGGTGTTAGCCACATCCACTTCTTTCACAGGCTCTGGGGCTTTGTTGGACTTATGGATGGTGGTAGGAGCAATCCCTCCTTATGCCACATCTTCTTGTCAATATGATTTTGAATTTCTTTTGACATTTGAGAGATAACATGAGAAACTATCAAAATTTTAGTTTTGGTTTGAAGGTATCTAGGTCTTTGACTAAGTCAGATTCTTTGATAGGACCCATGAGCTTTTCCAATTGGCTAGGGAATGGGACAACCCTCACTTTTATCTTTCCTCTTTCTTCTAGAAGCTGCAACATCTTCCCTTCTTCTCTCATTGGGGCTAGTTCTACATCCTATATCTCTTGGACCTCTGATCATGTCTTTGTGACTACCACTGTATCCTTTTGTAGTACTAGATTGCTCTGTATTGTACCATTGTGTTTTGTACTGTTTTGTTTCTCCATTGGAAGATTGAACTTCACTGTTTTGGCAAAGGAAATATTCTCTTGTGAAACTATAGATTCTCTTTTCTTGGTACACATTATTGCGAAAGCTTTCAACTCCACCAAAATGGAGGCAGATTCTTGGATTTTCTGTTGGATATCAGTGGCAGCTTTCACAAGACCTGGACTAGGACAGTCTTTTGTAGTGTGGCCTTCTCCTTTGCATGGACTACATAATTATTTGTGGTCCATAGAGCTTTAGGATTTGGAAAATTTGATGAGATATGTCCATTTTCTCAACATTTGTAACACTCCACCTTTGATATTTGGCCATCGCTAGACTGTCATCCTTTGTAACTCTAAGAGGGAAACCCCCTTGGGTTGAAATTTGGATCAAACTCTCTAGGCTTTGGTCTCGTATTCTAGGTGGTCATCTTGGATTCCAACAAGTTGAATCTTGTTTCTTCATCTTTCTTCCTTCTTTCATGCATCTCCTTCAAAGAGCAAATATCCTCTATATGGTTCTTCCTTAAATAGTATGAACAAAAGGATATGGGGACAATTAGTTATCGGGTTCATTCAATGGCTAAATGTCCCACTTGCTGGCACTTTTCGCATCATGTATTAGATCACATCACATCTCTTCCACCTCCTGTAGGACTGGATATGCTGGCAATATTCACCTTCAATGTTTGCAGCTATTTTATAATCACATCCATCAACTCTTTCTTGATGCTTGCAACTGAATTGAATAGATATTCCTTCATGTTTTCACCTCATGGACTACTTATCATGCGATTTTGAGAAGCTTCCATAATCACTGCATAGACTGGTTAGATTGATCTAGAGAGCTCTTTTTTATGATTCTCATTCAGAGCTTCTTTTGAGAGAGGTGGTTGTTGATTCTAGTTGGTAGGGTTCCACTGTTGTTGTTGATTTTCCATTGGGGGAATTGTTTGAGGCCATTGTTATTGTGGTTGAACCATCATTTGAGGTATTGCCATCTCTGTAGGCCATTGTGAATTCGATGCATTATACTATGGCATTAGTTGCATCTAAGGGTAGGGGTAGGGAACAGTCCCTAGAACTTCATTTGGTGGGTATACCATTCTTGGCATGGGAGAGGAGGTAAGACTCCTCTTCTTGAGGTCATCAATAACCTTGCTTCAACTTTGTCATACAATCTCGCACATTCCATTGCAGTTTGCAGGTTGATTGGTTTTCTTAGTTGTTCCACAAACTTATGAACTTTTAGTTGTAGGCCTCTAAGAAAAACTCCCTTCTAGATGCCTTCATCCAAGAGATGGTTAGTCCATCTCTTTAGTATGGATTCCATTCTAGAGATAAATGCTCTCACCCATTCAACAGAGGATTGACTTAAGTTCACTTAAGTTTAACTTAAGTTCATAAACTGCTCTTGTATCTGCTCTTCAAAACCTTGACGTCCGAATTTAGTGAGGAAGGCCAATTGTAGGAAATCCCATGTGCCAAAATTTCATGTTGCTTCTCTCTCATACCATTGAAATAATGCATCTTTTAAAGTGGTAAGGAATATTGCCAACCAATGCTTGGGGGTTCTAGCATTATTGCCTACACACACTACCATGAACTCAACTATATGAAGATCAAGATCTTCATTGTACTCTTCCTTAAAAAATTGGCAATGGGACTACATTCGGTGGTTGTCATCAATATTTCTAGGTCACATTTGACTAGGAAGGGAACCTTGATTCACCATGGGGACTTTTGTAAAGAGCGCTGCAAGGGCATCAAATGAGGCTTCTATTGCTAGCTTGTTTTGAGTTTTGATTTTTGCCTTCTCTCTCCTTGTGTACCTCCAAACTTATTCTAGTGCTTACTTCTTGATCATTTCATTCATTAGGGAGTTAGCTCCACCCAGTTTGTGTGTACTCAACAAAACATAATCAAAAGGAATCCAATCTCTGGAGGACTCTCTTGCCAACATTTTTTCTACTTACTTCTTTTCAATGTCTCTAAATTTAGCTTTCAGTCCACTACAGAGGGGAAGATATTCAATTCTAAATGTATCAAAACTCGTTCTTCTAAGAATTTCCATAGTGCCATTGTCTTTATAATACCAACTTTGCAGGGTTTCAATAGCATAGGTTGTGAAGAAAACTCTATCTACTAGCTTCTAGTGGGTTGCTAATTGGACAAACAAAAGGTTGTCAGTACATCAAGCATAGCACCTATCTTGTTGTTGAGTATCCATGAACATAATCCAACTCTTTTCCTTCTTGTTCTTATGAACTTCAATAACAATTACTCCTAAAACTTCTTCACAATCTCCCACTTGATGATGTGTGGAAACTCTTCAATGAAGGCCAAATATCCCATGGGTGGTCATTCTCTCTATTTTTGCTTCTCTTTTCAATTTTGTGGAAAAGAATTGGCTATTATGATACAACTTTATGTAGCTTTAAAACATAATATTAGTGAGTTTGGGAATCTCCCAATTCCCATTTTACCATGAGTCCCAAACCTATGGGAAATTCCCATATTCCCCAATAAGGATTTGTATCATCAATAAGGATGTTTTTCATATTTGAATCAACCATAAGAAGAGAAACAACACCAATCTTCTCGAATCTTCATGTAGCAGCATCATATAATAATTCTCACATGGATTTATCACAAAAAAAATTCAATAGATTATTCATAGTCTTCATCAAAAGAACAAGATAACACAAAGAAATTCTCCACTTTGAATGGATCATCCTCAATAGCTTCATAGTCTTCATAGTCTCTCTCATGATCTCTCACTCATAGATACTAAAAATTTGGCTCTCTCCCTCACTCACACACACTCTCTTATAGTCTCTCTCAATAATACATTGGAATAATAAAAAATAATCATCCATAACCCCTCTTTTGTTGTGGATATCCCTCCCAATAGGTATGTTTGATATGAAGGGTCACCAAAGTCAATACAGTGTCCTTTCGTAACTCAATAGTATCACTGTCACTTCAATCTTCACTTGAGTCTTTAGCAGCTACTTCTTCCACTTCTTTGAGCTATCTTGAACTTGTATTAATATCTTTCAAAGATTCAAAAACTTTCCCAATATACACATTCATCCAATAGAACACTTATATAAGCATTCAGAATAGAAGCAAAACAGAGACAGAGGCTTTACAGAATCTCAACAGAAGATCTATAGTACTATATAGAAGGTCATCAGAAAGGACTTAGCTCAACTAAAACCATTTGAAACTATCAAGCATGATTTAATAAGCTTTCAAACACTCTTTAGCTCCATCAATCACATCATTCCAACCTCTCATATAGAAGAAAACCAAAACAAGACAAAAGCTAAATCAGAACCTATTAGGAACTCAAGAGAACCTTTTAGCACATCATATCTCCATTGAAAAAACATCATTAGCTTCTTGAACCTATTCAACCTTGTCTAAAACTCTCTCAAACACTTCAAAACCAAAAAATCATCATTCAAATCATTTAAAAATCCAACAAAAAACAACTAAAAACATAGTCATATCAACCCTCAACAATGTTGTACCAATACCTCTTTTATACTATTCTTATTTACTCTTGAAATCTTGGATTCTACCCTTCCAAGCAGAGATGAATGAGCTCTTATATCTTCACATTTTTCCATGTTTTTCTTGTTGCATGGTGATCCAACTGCCTTTGCTAATGATTGTAGAAATCCATCTTCCATCTTTCTGGAATGAGTTAAACACTGATATGGATGTGATTTGGGAGCTTGGACGCTTTGTTGAAGGTTGACTTTATGTATCCATGGGGCCCGCGTGCACACACACACACACACACACACACACACAAGACTAGGCTACCACAAAGGAGGGAAAAACATGAAATGGATAAAAGAAAGTAGGAAAAAAAAAGAATGCCAAGCTTTTTACTAGTTTGAATTTAGATTAAACATGTCATTATGATTAATCCAAACATATTATTGAATTAAAGTGACTGAGATTGTATATTATTAATATAAAAAAATCATAATCACAAATATAAGAGGCTAAAAATAGATATTGATAATAAAAAGTCATAATATTATTATATATATATCTTTTTGTAAATAATTTTTTACCTTTTTAAAATAGAAGTTTCATAACATATGCTTTGCTCCTATTGGTCTAGAGCACTCTCTCTCTATCTCCTAAAAGGCATTTTCGAGACCTCAAAAACTCCCTTAATGAGTGGTCTAGGTCTATACAAGTCAACCAAAGTAATAAAAGCCCATGTAATGATTGATATATGATAGCTATGTAGTACATCATTATGCATACATGGATAAAGTTATACACAAGATGTAAAGCCCACAGAATTTGAGGATGGTGTGGGTAATGAGCATTGGAATAATGTTTATATATGAGGAAACAACTATAGTTAAGGCAAATGACACACGAGACTTGATACCTTTATCTTGAGCCTGCAAGAAAGCTATGGTTGCAAATGGATTTACAAGGTGAAGCATAGGTATGATGGATCTATTGAAAGCTATAAGGTAAGGCTATTTTCCAATGGGTGTACACAAACTCATGGCATTCATTATGAGGAGACATTCATTATATAAATGGCTTCTATGAGGGCTATCATAGTAATGTCTGGATCAAAGGGTTGGATCATGCATCAAATGGATGTTAAAAATTCTTTCTGGCATGGGGAGTTGTAAGAAGAAATTTATGTTTAACAATCACTTGGTTATGTTGATCACATCTATCTTCATTATGTATGTAGGCTTTATAAGGCCTTATATGAGTTGAAACAAGCACCCATGCATGCCATGATAGGATTGTAGAATATCTTGTTAGCATTAGATTCTACAAAGCATGGGCTGATTACTCACTTTGTGTAAGTGTGTGTAATGAGGATATTGATTATGGTCATTACTATATATGTAGATGACTTGATTATCATGGGTGACAGTGGAACAAATATTAATCATGCGAAGTGTCTTCTTAGGGTTGTGTTTGAAATGAAAGATTTAGAGAGCTACCTTATTTTCTTGGTATAGAGATAATTAGGACTCCTAAGAATATGTGGTTGTCACAGAGGTAGTATGTTTTGGATATGTTGGAAAATTATGGTATGGTGGATTGTAAGCCAATCTTGATATCTCTGGATGCCAATGCTAAGCTTAAGGAACATGAGGGTGACGTGATTGACAATGTCACTATGTGTTGAAAAATTGTGGCTAGCCTTATTTATTTGATGATCACTAGGCTAGATCTAAACTATATAGTTGATTTGGAGAGTCAATTTATGAAGCTACACAAAAGCCACATTTGGATGGAGTGTGGTACACATTGCTCTATGTCCAGTCTTCTACACTTGGCTATATCTTATTCTTCATTGTAGGTATAGCATTGGACTTGCATGGTTCTATAAATTCAGACCATGCTAGTAGTATTTCACACAAAATGTCTACTAGTGATGGGTTTATGTTTTCCTTTCGGAGTAATGTTGTTACTTAGAGTAGCAAGAAATAGCCTATATTTACACTATCTAGTACTGAGACAAAGTAAATGGGGTGTTGTAGTTCTAGCATGTGAGGTAGCTTGGATATGCAAGCTACTTAATGATTTGGAACTACAGGTGATGAAGAAGCATTTAGGGAAATTTGAGATGAAAAGTGGCCTTAGAAAGGAATTTGACAAAAATATTCTCTCAAAAAATGGAGACATGGTAAAATTTTCACAAATGAACTCTAAACTTGCCAAAGACTACATTTTTAGAATCTACTCTTCAAGATATTTTCCGTTAATATATGGGTTTCTAGGGTTGGGATTGGAAATTTTCTTGAAGAGTAGATTCTGAAAATGCAATCTCTGGTAAGTTTGGAATTTGTCTATGAAAATTTTACTATGCTCCAAATTTTTGAGGGAATATTTTGGATAGAATCTCTTACAAGTCCATTTTTTTACCTTAAATTTCCCCTAATGATCATCATTTAGTATGGAAAACTTAGTAGCATTCATCTAGCCAAGAACATAGTGTATCATGTATGGACCGAACATATAGAGGTCCATTACCATTTTAGTCAAAAGTGAGTTCTAGCAGATGATATTGACTTGGTTTACATCATTACTATAAAGGATTAGGCTGCATATATTTTCACCAAGGCCTTGGGAACTGAGAAGCTTTGTCCCTTCATGACTATACTTAGAGTATATGAGCTTATGCTAAGCTTGGGGGGGAGTGTTTAAATGTTGAACTCCACATTTCTCACATCCACCATGAAAGAGACAAATGCTTATGCCATACGCATCTTCAAAGCATGGCATGAATAAACAGGCTGATTTTTCCTTTTTATGCACCACTACCATGTATGAGAGAATCCCTCTAAATCTAAGGTATAAAAGTGCAGTTTCTACTCATCACTCAAAAAGATATCAAAGTAAGACTTTAACTTGGAAACTTACTCTTCAAGGTTCAAGGTGATGATGATTGGCCATCACACTTTGAAAAAACTTTTGTATCTCTCAACTTGCATTCATGAGAGGCCAGCTATCCATTAATAAGCTGATCATAATGGTTGCTCATTCAACCCCCATTGTTTGAAAAAGTCATTACCAAATATGGCTGATAAGTTTGCTAAAATCTATCCCTTGGCAAATGACCTCTTGATTCTTGAAAGCCAAAACCATGTGGTTGAGAGTTCAAACCATTTATGCTCCCCATAAACTCTTCACTTCTTTGCGATGTTTCACTTGTCTGTTTGGATTCCCTCTTCATCCAATAGTGCCTTGGAGGTTTGAGTTTACTTGCTAAATGGTACCCTCATGAGCCTTCTCTCTATTCTCTTTGTCACCCATTTGAAATACCATTGATTGAGCTAATTGAGATGTGAATTGGGTATGTGTCTTCACATGTTTTTCAATGGTAGCCTTGATTTGATAAATGGAATTCCTATTTTGAATTTCAATTAGCACCATTTGCTCCTTTTTGGAAAACAACTCATTATGCCTTGAGGCATGCCTAAGCTCATGCTCATACATTGTAGTATTAAGAATGTTGATCTCCCCTTGCGTTAGAGAGGAATCACAAATTCCACATGATTTATTGTTCATCATAGAATCTTTGATTTTTTGTGTAAGATCCTCATAAGCCTTATTCTTACCCTTGTGCTCTCTCACGATAGTGTAGTCCTCTAGGACCCATCACTAAAATGGCCATAACTTGAGCTACATAGCCCTAATTGCAAATATTTTTGATTCACATTGAATCTACTAATCTCATCTTTAAGAAGATTATGGAAACACTATTACAGGTTAAAACAAAAAATTTCATGAGCTAAGACTGAACATATACTATGTTTTCGTTGCACCCTATCTAGATTTGTGAAAGCCTTAGTTATGGATGATGTGTTCAAAGATTTCAAATCTTATAAAAAACTCAATAGTAGCTATCAATACCTTGGAAGACCTATATATAACCTCTTTGAAACAATAATAGCCTTACAGTGACTTGTAGATGCCCTGCTTATGCCCTATTTGACCCTATTTTGCTCTTCAAGAATATGTAAAACTTCAAACCTCAAATCATTACACCTATATGAAGAATAAAACTATGGGAAAATAATCCCTACGTAGGCTCTAAACCATGATGGGATTCTCCAAGTTCCTCCTTGGGTTAGGTTGTACCCCTTCATGGTCTTGACTAGCGTGGGAGGGTCACCTCTCTTTTGTCCTACTATCTCTCCTAACATCCACCTTTTTTCCTAAGTGGGAATCTCAACACTGGGTGAAATGCCATTTTAGCTCTAAGAAAATAATTACTTGTAAATTTCAAATGAAAATGGAAAGATCAACAAAATGAAGTAAAAGCTCAAGATAGAGAATACATTCTTGATTAGTGACTTACCGATTGTACATCATAATTACTCTCTTCTATGGGAATTTATCAAGAATGAAGACAAATATGGATTAAAGGGTTAGAAATAAGATTTTTATAGATGAATTCAATATTGGTTAAGCTTCTTGAGTATGCTTCAAGCATGAATGCAATCAAAGGATGCAAATAAGAGGCTTTTAACTCACTACTTTCAAAGAAAGATCCATTCTAATGATGAAATTTAGTGAAATTTGATGGGGATCCAACTTGATTCTTTAATTCCTCTAAACAAGTGGATTAATCTCATTAATTAGATGAGGGGAGAGTTGTGAGGAAGAATATCTCTTTCTAGAAATTGATAAGGCTTGAATGCTCCACATGCCCGAGGAGTTCATCTTATAGAACATGTAAGATACCACATGAATTGAAAGGAAAGGCTATTTTATTTTTTAAAAATTACAAGACTATACTTATGAAAGGGATTTTTAATTATACTTTGAAAAAAATCGTAAGTCTAGTAAAGTAAAAGCGGTCATTTTATAGCTTTATAGCATACAAAGAAAGTGTATTTCTTAATACCTTTTGAATGGAAGTTATATAGATGATTTTTTATAGGTGGACCCCTCCAATCCACATGCTTCACAAACCTTCCCAATAGCCATAATATATTGAAAGATAAGGAACATTTTCTCCTTACTGTCCTTCAAGCAATCTTCAAGCATCAGTGATAGAAGTTTGAATCATTACATAGATCTTTCCAATTCTTCACTCCATGGAGAACATGATTGGTGCATTCTTAACAATATTGCTTCAATGTCTTCAATTTCTTTAACAAGAATGAAGAATACTTGCTCAAGGTGAATCTAAAGATTGAAATAGAGTAATGCCTCAAGAAATCCATGAAGATTGAAACAACCATAGTAGAGATGATTTAGAGATGGTGGTTGACAACAATATCTAGGAATCATCCCGAAACTTACACTGTAAATTTTTAAGTTGTTTGTTGATGGACAACTCCTCAACAACTCTTGATCATTGTTATTTTCTTATTGTAAATGATGATGAGAAGCTTGTTAAGTATTAGATGACCTCTGCAAGTCAAGGTTTGAGAGAGAGAAGAAGATCTTGGCTAGTTTTCTTCATGAAAGCTGAGTGAAAGCTTGAGAGAAGGGAAAGAGAAACCTTGACTTTCAAAACTAGTCTAAGCTTTAGTCTCTACTAACCCAAGTTAGCCTTCTTTTCCCAAAATGCTTGTAAAAATGGTTGGAAATTGGTCCGTGAACTACTATTTTTGCACGGTTGCTACCAAACTTATCCAAAACTCTTGTTAAAGCCTTCAAGAAGGTCTAAGTTGTATGTAGAAAGCTTACCAATTCATGCCATGTGTCTAATACACTTGCTGTCTTGGATTTTTTGGTATGAAAACAAGATAATGGAATGAAGAAATGAGAAAATAAAATGGATAAATATCCTGTGCTTTGACTCTCATTTGTAAGAGAAAGGTCTATATAGAAGAGAGAAAATAAATAGAAGAGAGAGAAAGACTAGAATAGGAGAGAGAAAGACAAGAATAAGAGAGAAAGAAGGTGGAAGCTTTAAAGCTATGGACGAAGGGAGAGAAATAAGTGGAAGTTATTAAAGTTATAGATAAGAAGGTTGAAGATGAAAGAAGGTTGTGCATCGCTCATTATAATGAAGAAAAAGGAAATCATATTACATCTTATACACTCATGCCAATGTGGCTAGAGTATTTTTCACTTATTCTCAAAATAATAGTGCATTTTCTGTTGAGAAACACGGATCTAGAGCTATGCTAGCTATGGCGGACGGAGATTATAAATATAAAACATGATTGATATTAAGAATTGTAACTCAAGTGAATTAGGTTCCAAGATAGATTAACTTGGACTCATAAACACAATCTTGAGTGACACTGGATGATAGTACTATTGCATTGAAATGAGTGTCAACAAGTACATGCCTTTATAGCTTTTGGATAGCACCATTGTACTCACTATGCATATGGGATTTTGGACATCTCTTCCTAGAGCTGCTAGAGCATAGATCTTTGTCATATCTCTCATACAAAGCCACTTGTAGGGAATCATCATTTGCTATTCTCAACATCCCCCCTCAAATGATGAGTTCCTACCCTTGCTGGCTTTTGCCCCACCTGCATGCAAACATGGACAAGGAGACTAGCTCTTTGGCAGCCTAGTCAAGTTAAGGTTTGAAACTTTACATTTTTGGTAGGATTTGTTACATCCACTATGGGAAACAACATGATCCACTAAGGAAAATTCTTTGTTGTCAGTAGTGGAAATTTCTTTATCTTCTTCATTTTTCTTTTTCTTATTTAGCATCCTTTGGTGATGTCCTTGATCTTCTTGGTCTTTTCTTCATGCTCTTCATCTTGACTTGTTCTTCATTATCTTGTGTTCTAGTATTCTTTGTGAGGTTCTTTTTCTCAATGAGTTTGAGATGGTTACAAATAGGTACATTGTTGTGACTTCATATGACTTGTTGAACCATTACATAGTTCCTGGGATACATGGATTTTGGTATCACATTCTTTAATCATAGGAGTTTGCTTGAATTCTTGAAAGAACTACAAGGAAACGCAAGTATAGCGACGACAGGTAGCAATGCAAGAATAGCGGCATCGCTATTTGCATCGCTATTAGCATCACATTTGCGATGCAAATAGGACGCCCCACGGGGAAAAAAAAGAGGGCCGAAACTCGAGCCCGTTTCATTTCGTGCATTCATGAGACATTTCGAGAGGGAGAGCGAGAGAGAGAGAGAGACCGTTTTGCATAGAGGGAGAGAGAGAGAGAGGAAGAAGGTTTGCCGCCGCCGCCACCACCGCCATTCGCGAACGAGAGGAGGAGGAGCCATCGCAAAGAGGAGCTGCCAAACGCTCGCCAAATCTTTACGGTGAGTCCATTCTCTCTCTCTTTTACTTGTTTAGGGTTTAATTTGTGTATATTGAGAGAGGGAGAGGAAATGAGAGAGAAAGAGAGGGAGAGGGAGAGGGAGGGAGAGAAAGAGAAAGAGAGGGGGAGAGAAATAGAAAGAGAAAGAGAGGGAGAGGGAGAGGGAGAGGGAGAGGGAGAGGGAGGAAATGAGAGAGGGAGAGGGAGGGAGAGAAAGAGAAAGAGAGGGAGAGGGAGAGGGAGAGGGAGGGAGAGAAAGAGAGGGAGAGGGAGGGGGAGGAAATGAGAGAGGGAGAGGGAGGGGGAGGGAGGGAGAGAGAGAAAGAGAGGGAGAGAGAGAGAGAGAGAGAGAAAGAGAGGAGAGGGAGGAAATGGAAGAGGGAGGGGGATGAAATGAGAGAACGAGAGGGAGGGAGAGTGTATTCTCTCTATTATTTATTTATTTTTTGTATAATTTTTGTATAATGAGAGAGGGAGAAAAAATGAGGGAGAGGGAGAGGGAGAGAGAGAGAGGGAGAGGAAGAGATAGAAAGAGAGGGAAATTAAAGAGAGGGAGAGGGAGGGGGAGGAAATGAGAGAGGAAGAGGGAGGAAGAGAGAGAGAAAGAGAGGGAGAGGGAGAGGGGGAGGAAATGGGAAAGGAAGAGGGAGGGAGAGAGAGAGAAAGAGGGGGAGGAAATGAGAGAGGGGGAGGGAGACATTAAACATAATAGGAAAATGAGAGAGGGAGAGGGAGAGGGAGAGGGAGAGGGGGGAAGATGAAAACATAATAGGGAAATGAGAGAGGGAGAGGGAGGGAGAAGAAATGAGAGAAGGAGAGGAAGAGAGCAAAAGGAAATGAGAGAGGAAGAAGAGAGAGAAAAAAAGAGAGAATGAGAGGAGAGAGAAAAAGAGATAAGATGTTAAACATAATAGGAAAAGAGAGAAAGAGAGAGTGTAGGTGAGGGTGAGGGCGAGGGAGGGAGAGGAAATGAGAGAGGGAGAGGGAGAGGAAGAGAGAAAAGGAAATGAGAGAGGGAGAGGAGAGAGAAAAAGAAATGAGAGAGAGAGGAGAGAGAAAAAGAGAGAAAGATCATTAAACCTAATGGGAAAAGAGAGAAAGAGAGGGTCAGGTGAGGGAGGGAGAGGAAATGAGAGAGGGAGAGAAAGAAAGAAAGGGAAACGAGAGAAGGAGAGGAGAGAGAAAAAATGAGAGAGGGAGAGGAGAGAGAAAATGAGAAAAAAATCATTAAATCTAATAGAGAAAGAGAGGGTCGGGGTGAGGGAGGGATAGGAAATGAGAGAGGGAGAGAAAGAGAGAAAGGTAAATGAGAGAGGGAGAGGAGAGAGAAAAAATGAGAGAGAGAGAGAGAGGAGAGAGAAAAAGAGAGAAAAATCATTAAACCTAATAGGGAAAGAGAGAAAGAGAGGGCGAGGGCGAGGGAGGGAGAGGAAATGAGAGAGGGAGAGGAAGAGAGAAAAGGAAATGAGAGAGGGAGAGGAGAGAGAAAAAGAAATGAGAGAGAGAGGAGAGAGAAAAATAGAGAAAGATCATTAAACCTAATGGGAAAACAGAGAAAGAGAGGGTCAAGGTGAGGGAGGGAGAGGAAATGAGAGAGGGAGAGAAAGAAAGAAAGGGAAATGAGAGAGAGAGAGGAGAGAAAAAAATGAGAGAGGGAGGAGAGAGAAAAATAGAAAAAAATCATTAAATCTAATAGAGAATGAGAGGGTCAGGGTGAGGGAGGGATCGGAAATGAGAGAGGGAGAGAAAGAGAGAAAGGAAAATGAGAGAGGGAGAGGAGAGAGAAAAATAAATGAGAGAGAGGAGAGAGAAAAAGAGAAAAATCATTAAACCTAATAGGGAAAGAGAGAAAGAGAGGGTTAAGGTGAGGGAGGGAGGGAGAGGAAATGAGAGAGGGGGAGAAAGAGAGAAAGGGAAATGAGAGAGGGAGAGGAGAGAGAAAAAATGAGATAGGGATAGGAGAGAGAAAAAGAGAAAAAATCATTAAACCTAATAGAGAAAGAGAGAAAGAGAGGGTGAGGGTGAGAGAGGGAGAAAGAGAGAAAGGGAAATGAGAGATGGAGAGGAGAGAGAAAAAGAAATATGACAGAGAGAGAGGAGAGAGAAAAAGAGATAAAAATCATTAAACCTAATAGGGAGAGAAAGAGAAAAAAGTAAATAGGACCTTACAATAAGCTTAGGATACTATGATAGTGTGTACTAAGAATGAGTCCACCTCACTAAGAATAGGATTGGCGATTCACCTCACTAAGAATGAGTCCATCTAGGTACAAAGGGTACAAATACATTATCCTAGAAACTACATTATAGAAGCTTCCACTTGTGTTGGCACAAGGGTACCATCATATTTCACCCTTCCCCTCTCTATATTTGTGTATGCAACTATGTACAAAGGGTACAAATAAAAACAAACAGAAGAGAAGCCAAATAGACAAACAATATGTGGGTATAATAGTCAGTGTTACAACTTCTCTTCTTCTTTACTACCCATATTTGCTATTTTATCCAAGTATTATGAAGGTAGATAGATAGATAGAAAAATAGATAGATAGATAGATAGATAGTATCATAGTGCCCTAGTATGTACTACCTTGTACCTATTACATACTATCATAGTACCCTAGAACCTCACATCTATTGCATAATGCTTAAGGTATCCTAGCACCTGCTACATAGTATCATAGTACCGGGTACTTGGCACTATGATACTAGAGTACTAGATGCTAGATAGTAAGATGCTATGATATTATATGCTAGGTACTGAGTACTAGGTACTAAATACTAGTGTTCTATGATACTATATGCTAGGTACTAGGTACTGTATGCTAGGTACTACGTAGTCGTGGTCGTAATCGTAGTTGTGGTTGCGGTCATGGTCATGGTCGTGGTCGTCGTTGTGGTCGTAGTCGTAATTGTGGTCATAGAAAAAGAGAGAGATGGAAGGAGGGGATAAAAATCTAAGAAAAAAAAGAATGATAACAAAAATAAATTGTTTGTTGTAATGTAGACAAAATGGAAAACAAAGAAGGTCCTATTGTTCAAGATCACGAGACGTATCTTAATCAGCGTGTCCCATGTCCTTGCTCTCAATGCAAGCTGGCAATTACACGAAAACGCCGATTGTCTATAGAACATGTACGACGATTTGGCGAGTTTCAATCTGAGATCATTGATCAGGCGATTGCGGATTTCCAGCAAACGGTAAGAAAAGTTAATATCAATCATGCATTGTACTCGCAAGCTAATTGAATACCATATACAATAAGATTGGGTCTCGCTGGTAAATTTTCTATCCAGGGAGGTGATGAGTGCACCCTTTGTGGCCAATTAGAAGAGTACATGGGTGTGCGATGGATAGAGTGCAGTAGTCAATCCACCACTTGCAAGGCCAATCTATACCGTCAATACCAGAGGAGACAGGCAACCTTCCAGACCTACCTACAATCTTGGAGCTTGATATGGAGGCAATGATCGATGCATTGATTCCCATGGATGTCGAGACTTCTGATCTGCTTAGAGAGGAAGCATCCATACCATTATATGATGGTTGCCGAGCATCTCGCCTAAAGACACTGCTTGCACTCTTAAGTGTGCAAGCAAAATACGAGTGGAGCGATATGAGTATGATCGAGTTGTTCAGGTACCTTGTACATATGCTTCATTGATTTTTTTTTCGGCACTATTATTACAAACATTTGTGCTTTTTCAAGGTGTTTATGATTTTTTTTCAGGTTATTGAAATATCATATATTACCACCTGCAAATACCATGCCTGAGTCTCGTGATGATGCACGACATGTTTTACGAAAGCTTGGCATGGACTACAATAACATCCATGCATGTATCAACGATCGCATACTGTTTCGAGGAGAATACGAGACTATGGAGACATGTCCAAAGTGTGGTGCTCACAGGTATCGACAGGACTTGCAAGGGCAAACCATCCCTCAAAAAGTTCTCAGACACTTTTCGCCTATCCCTCGCACAAACCATATGTTTCATACGTCCAGCATGGCGAGCTTGACAACATGGCATGCACAGAATAGGTCCACTAATGGAGTTCAACAAATATCAGCGGATTCACACGCATGGAGCCACATTGACTCTACCTTCCCAGGCTTTGCCTGAGAGCCAAGGAATCTTCGGCTCGGTCTTGCAATGGATGGCGTGAACCCATTCGGTCTACACTCAACTTCTTACAGTGTGTGGCCTATAGTCCTTTGTCCACTATAATATCCCTCCATGGATTTCTACGAAGAAAGGACATCTCATCCTTTGCTTACTCATCCCCGGCCGCTACAAAGTCAAAAATATGGACGTGTATCTTCGTCCATTAGTCGATAAGCTTAAGAAAATGAAAGCAACATTGCTCCTCTTACCAGAACACCGCGAGCTTGGCTTGCTTTCTTGAGCTCCTTACCACGAACAAGGCTCTGATACCATGTCACGATTGTGGGAGAGAAGGAAGGAGTCTCACTTGTAGCTTTCTTGATTGCACAATGGGGGAATACACACAAGGATGGAGGCTGAAAATAGTTTTCCTATTCTTAGTTGTGTAAGCCAAAAAAAAAGGAGTCTCATACAAAGAAATAGAAGAACCCTATATATGGGTCTCAAACCAAACTCAACTAACTAAGGTGGCATACTAACTGAGCCACGAACTAGAGTAGATAAGGATAGCTATCATGTAGCTATTATTCATGGGCGGTGTACCAACCGCATCTACAACTAACACGTCGGTGACATAAATGCACAACGGTCACCCTGGCATATCACGAGTGGAGCTCGATATCTTCACCATGGACAGGTAGATTGAGATCAGGAGAATCTTCTCAAAGCAATGCAGATAGTGGTATGCAGGTATCACGAAAAGGAAAAGAGAAGGTTGATCAGCCCATGTTTGATGTGAATGCAGGTCACTCTTATGTGGATGGTGAATCTAGTGGCTCAGAACAGAGCATTGATGATGAGTTGGGTATTTCTTCTATTGTTACACCTGGAGTAAGGAAGACCAGGGATTTTTTGAGAGCACCTGGGAGTGAACCTACTTTGCACAGGTCTACGAGAGCTAGGTATCCTGTGGATAGGCTGAAATATGATGGATTTACAGCCATTCACTATGTATATATGGTCAAAGTGATACAGGAACCAGAACCCACTTCTTTTGAGCAAGCCATGGGAAAAGAAAAATGGGAGAAAGCCATGGATGAAGAAATGGATGCCTTGGAAGCAAATGCTACATGAGAATTGGTACCTTTGCCTAAAGGTAAGAATGCAATTGGCTGTAAGTGGGTTTATAAGGTGAAGCACAATGCAGATGGTTCTGTGAACAGATACAAGGCAAGATTAGTAGTCAACGGGTATGCACAAACATATGGCATTGACTATGAGGAAACATTCAGTCCGGTTGCAAGGATGGCAACCGTAAGAGCAGTCATTGCTATGGTTGCATCAAAGGAATGGTCTTTACATCAGATGGATGTAAAGAATGCCTTCTTGCATGGTGACTTGCAAGAAGAGGTCTATATGGAGTAGCCACCAGGTTATGTGCATGATGTTCATCCTGAGTTTGTTTGCAGGTTGAAGAAAGCCTTGTATGGCTTGAAGCAAGCACTTAGAGCATGGTCTGACAAGATAGGACAATATCTTGTCACTATTGGCTTTCAGATTTCCAAGGCAGATTTCTCACTTTATGTGAGAAAAACGGAGAAAGGTATTATGCTACTTCTCATTTATGTTGATGATTTGATTATGACAGGTGACAGTGATGAAGATATCCCTCATGTGAAAATGCTATTGAATCAGAAGTTTGAGATGAAGGATTTGGGAGAGCTGCGTTATTTCTTGGGCATTGAGGTGATTAGATCACCAAGTGGGATACAGCTCTTGCAGAGGCAGTATGGATTGGACATGCTGTCCAAATATGGGATGACAGGCTGTAAGCCTATTTCAGTTCCTTTGGAGCAGAATGTGAAGCTGAGCGCAGATGCAGGTGAGCTTTTGGAAGACCCTACTATGTACAGACGCATAGTAGGAAGCTTGATTTATATGACTATTACCAGGCCAGATTTGAGCTATGATGTTGGATTGGTAAGTCAATTTATGCAGGCTCCAAGGAAACCGCATTTGGATGCGGCTAGACGCATACTCAGGTATGTGAAGTCCACATTGCAGTATGGACTATTTTATGAGACTGGGGTTCAGATACAGTTGCATGGATACACTGATGCTAATTGGGCTGGTAGCATTTCTGATAGACGTTCTACTAGTGGATATGTGTTCTCTTTTGGGAGTGCCGCAGTCACTTGGAGCAGCAAGAAACAACCTACAGTTGCCTTGTCGAGCACAGAGACTGAGTACAGGGGTGCAGCAATGGCTGCATGTGAGGTAGCTTGGTTGCATAAGCTACTTTATGATATGCATCAGTCTATAGATGGGCCAGTTGTCATTTATTGTGACAACATGAGTAGTATACACTTGGAAAATAACCCAGTCTATTATGCTAGAACAAAGCACATTGAGGTGCATTATCACTATGTGCGGGAGAGGGTTTTACTAGGTCTTATTGATCTAGTTTATGTCAGCACAGAGGATCAGGTAGCTGACATATTTACGAAGGCATTGGGCGCAGAGAAGCTGCGCAAGTTCAGAGACCTGCTTGGTGTGCAGGAATTGGGATTGAGCTCGAGGGGGAGTGTTGAGATATCGAGCTCCACTCGTGATATGCCAGGGTGACCATTGTGCATTTATGTCACCGACGTGTTAGTTGCAGATGCGGTTGGTACACCGCCCATGAATAATAGCTACATGATAGCTATCCTTATCTACTCTAGTTCGTGGCTCAGTTAGTATGCCACCTTAGTTAGTTGAGTTTGGTTTGAGACCCATATATAGGGTTCTTCTATTTCTTTGTGTGAGACTCCTTTTTTTTTGGCTTACACAACTAAGAAGAGGAAAACTGTTTTCAGTCTCCACCCTTGTGTGTATTCCCCTATTGTGCAATCAAGAAAGCTACAAGTGAGACTCCTTCCTTCTCTCCCACAATCGTGACAAGGAGGGGGTCACCGTGCAAGATATGAGCAGGGGCGATGGTCGGCGATTAGCCAATATTCGAGCCATTCTCATGTGGACGATATATGACTTTCTGGGATTCGGAGGCCTCTGTTCTCGTTGGTAATATCTATATTTTATCTCGTTCAAGCAAGTATTCACTAGGTCGTGGTGTTGAAACAGGTCTGGTTACGTCAGGTTATCATGCATGTCTATTGTGCAGGCCACAGTTAGACTCTCGAAGGTCATGAACCATGAAGAAGATGGTATATCAAGGACACGCTGCTTTCTTGCCAGAGGATCATGAACTCAGGGAAGGTTTCCTTGGATGACCTCCAACACGTATGAATGTCGCAAGTGGTACAAGCTGAAAATGGTCCACGCAAAATCACATCCAAACGGAATCCGATGGTTCTCAGTTTTCTACGAGTTGCCATATTGGACCCACTTACAGGTCAACCACTTGTTGGATCCCATGCATATTTTCAAGAATCTGGGCAGCTTGCTATGGGACCACATCACAGGAAAGAGAGACACTATAGGGGCATGAATTGATTTGAAGGAGGTAGGTAAGATGGAGAGGCTTTGGCCGCAGTCGAGTGTTGATGGTCGCATGCAGCTTTCTTATGCTCCTTGGGTTTTGTCCACTAAAGAAGAGCGCATTGTGAAGCAAGTAGTCAAGTCTATCTGCACTCTGATGAGTATGATGCGTTTTCTCAAGTCCGCATTTTCTAAAGACAACCAATTATCAGGGCTAAAATCCCATGACTCGCATAAGATATGTCAGGTTTGTACTACGAATGGATTGTAATTGGCGTGCACATTTTGCTATTTGGAATGTGGCCATTATTCATAATGCTTTCTCATTTGTGGCAATTTGTACTACGGATCGTGATCGCAAGATGTCTTACTCCAGAAATACGTGGGGCCATTTACAGGTTGTCAACTTTGGTGCAATGGATCTACCAGAAGGAGATTAAGACATCCTCTATTGAATCTGCGAGGCGGGGAGCAGTCGAGATGGTCCGTCTCTTTGAGAAATACCTACCCACCAACATGCTCACGATACAAATCCACCTTCTTGTGCATCTTATAGATGAAGTGGAGATTGCTTGACCTGTCCATATGCGATGGATGTTCTTCTTGGAGCGATTCATGAAAACCCTGAAAGGCTTTGTGCAACAACGAGCTCGGCCAGAAGGTAGCATGGCTGAAGGTTGGTTGGTGTCTAAGGCGCTAGTGCATATTTCACAATGGCTACCAATGGTGAATCCAAACAACGAAATGCTATGGTCTCGCTGAAGGACGATGATAGACTAACTGGAGATGTGGTGGTTGGAAATGGGGTAGAAAAAAGAATGGATGCCTCAATGGAGAAGAAGGTGAATCGCTTTTGTATGTTGCACCATGCCTCTATGGAGACGTGGCTCGCCAAGTACCAGATCACTAGGCAAGATCGAGAGGAAGCGCGAGTTGAATTCCAACGTAGTACGCGTCATCGACCGATTCGATATCCCGCAGGCATGGAGGAGATGCCACGGTTCATATCAACGCGATGGTTGCATGGAGCTTTGACCGCAGCGTCTCGCGAGAAGGGACAGATGTCTCAATGGAGTGGGAATTCTCGAGGGGATGTAGTCCAAAGGTGATGAGGGGTTTAGAATTTGTCATATATAAATTTTATATGCGACATCTAATTTGAGTGTTTCAATGTACAGTATAAAATATATAGTGCAACGTGGTTGCGCGAACGGCATTTTCGCGTGGAGCGTATTGATAAAATGCATTCCACAATGAACTATGGTATCATGGCAAGGTTTGAGCAAGAGAGCCGGCGACGAGCAACGGATCCAAACACGGTTATGGATGAGATGGAGTATTTTGGAAACTTGCAAAGTATTGTTACGGTGGATTACCGTAGCTTCTCCATGATACTATTCGATGTGCAGTGGTTCAAAGTGGTACTTGGAGAAGCTGAAGCAACAATTCGACGAGGTCCATCTGGATTTCTCGAAATAGATTCCGAAAAAAAATGGATGGATTTGCACGACACCTTTGTGTTGCCGGTCCATTGTGAACAGGTGCATGGACTCATTTGTTTGCTAATTGTATTACGACATGGTTTATGTCACAATGGTTTGAACTCTCTTGTACGTGTTTGTGAATAGATAATCTTCTATCCAAACCCCCAACAACCTCGATGGTGGTATGTTATACCTTCAACTCCCCGAAGTGCAAGAGTATATGATCAAAGCAATGTTCCGAGCATAGATGAAGATAATATGCAAATAGAGGGATCGATATTGCAAGGGGTGGAGACCATCGACAGCTTGGAGCCAGTATCGGCTAACAATGATGGAAATACAAGAGTCCAAGAATTCTTTGAGAACCAGGTGGACTCATCCTTTTGTGGTGACATGTCTATCGACTTTCCAGTGTATACGGAGTTGTGTCAAGAGATTGACATGGGACCATAGGATACTTCATACTTGGAGCATCCATTTACTCAATTCATTGACCAATCGCTTATAAGGGTGCATAAGATATGCATTTTAAGTGAGATTTTTTTTAAAAAGATTTATATTACTGTGCTTTGTATGATTTAAATTGATTATTCTAATATCATTTTTTATCTGTGCAGGTGACATTTTCAGGATGAGTCAAGGGATGAGCAATGAGGAGTTACAGGATATCTTCACATGCATGTCTCTAGACCAGATCGCGAGATTCAGAGATATGGTAGACCAGAAGCTGTCTTAGTCTTCGTCAGGGCGCTCTGCTAGATCTACTTCAACACGATCAGATGCTTTAGCTTCGAGCAGACGAGCTCGACGCTCCAGACTTGGGCTAGAGGGAGGGAGTACTTCGGGGTCAGGGGGATGCTACAGAGATACGGATGCAGTGAGCCCGCGGTCGACACGGGATACAGGTGTGACTCCTTGCTCTCGTGGCCCTTCCAAGGAGCGTGGCTCAGGCTCAGGTGGATGCTGTGGAGGCACGAACGCGGTGTTTCCGTCTCATCGTTCAGCTAGAGTTGCGTCACCTCAGGGATTTGTCACACCTGTGGGGACATCTACTCTAGTTACTCCGGCTTTTGCTCAGCCGTCAACAGGTGGCGCCCCTATGGATACCACTCCGAGAGATATTACCCCGGTCGGTACACCGGATGCACAAGGGTCTCATGGATATGCCCAGGAGCGTGGACGCAGATGGGAGAGGACCCATCTTAGGCAGACTCCAGGGGGATATGGATATTTAGTCGATGGTAGGTCAGGAGCCATCATCATGAATGATGAGGAGAGGAGGGTGATGGCTCGCATGAGAGAGTTGTGCCAACAAGTTTTTCGGCACAACGTCTTAGATCATTGGAAGAACATACCGGAGGGGAGCAAGGACTACATAGTAGCATCTTTGCATGAGGAGTTTCTGGTTCCAGCCTCAATAGATAGATTCTCTACGGGCTGGATGATGGATTGCATGCGTGCATATATGTCACACAGACAATCCGACGCACGCAAGGCAATCAAGAGTGGGGCTGCAAAGCCCGAGTGGTTAGATGCAAACGACTGGTGCCGACTGAGGGAGGAGGCTACAGATTCTCCAGGACATTGGAGTGAGCAGCGCGAGGCGGCAAGGGCACGACTCGAGGTCAGAGTGGTCCATCATCTTGGGAGTGGTGGCCACAGGACATATTTGGAGGACTTTGTAAGTTTTTCTTTTGTTTTGCTTGTTTATTTTTTTGCAATATCCTTTGTACTGACAATCATCTTTCTAACAGTTAGCATTTTGTTTTCTTTGCAGCACTCCATTACAAATCGTGATCATCCGACTGGCCTTGAGACTTGATATCCAGAGAGGCACGGTCTCACTTTATTGATCGACCGATTGTATAGACGCGGCGGCCCTGTAAGTCACTCATCTTTCTTATCCGTAGTTACCATGTTTAATTAGAATGCATTATTGTATAGTGGACTGATGTGTTGTCTCTTTTTTTGTAGAGTCCATTCGATGCTCCTTTGCGGTGGAACGAGCTTTCGGAGGGCGAGGATATGTAGCTCGCCCTTGGATCCTTGGAGCTCACATACCTTTATTTTTGGGTCGCCTAATCTATGTAGACATTTTCTATGTATTAGTGGTATCTTGTCATGATTGTACCGATCGCTTATTATGCGATCATGTATTTATTTCATGTATCAGTGTTATAATTTTAGTATACATTGTTTTTGTTTGCAAGTGCATTGTACACAGTGCAGAAAATATTTTGTATGGCTCTAATAAAGCACACAAGCTGCCCTGCCACAAATTTTTTTTCCCTATTACCGTCACTATTAGCGTCCCAAATTTTACTGCTTGCATCGTTATTGGCGTCATTATTTACGTCACAAACCATTGCTATCAACGTCGGTATTGGCATCGGTATCAGCGTCGCATATCGACACCGATAGCGACGGTGATATCGACTATTCTATGGCGTCGCCAATAATGATGCTTTTTGCAACGATGGGGGCAAATTTTGTTATTTGCATTTTCGTCGCTTTTAACGTCGGTATAAGGCCTATATCTTGTAGTGAAGACTTTTCTCTCTCTTCAAGACAATGGTTTTTCTATTCTCTTGTCTAGCCCTTAGCTACTTTGTTCAGTTTCTCCTTTACAGTAGCCAAGATTTCCTTGGGATCACCATCATACTTATAGATTTCCAATTGAGAACCTCCAAGTATCTTATCAGAAACATGCTTTTCTATCTTTCGTTCCCCTGTTGAATGTGCAAAGTACACATTGTAGAAGTGAAAAATAAAAGCAGGAGGATCCTTTTCAGCAAGTTCATCCAAATAAGCTTAATAAGACAGCCCAACTTCACCAGGTTCAGGAATATCATAGCCTTGACTTTTAAGCCATTCTAGGACTTTTGAGAGCCGAGAAAACCTTGGCCAGATCAGTGTTTTTGAATTCTGCATAGATTTGATGTAGAGATTTATTTACAATGCTTTCCATTGTATCATATGCAACCTTACTATTGATAAGGAATTTGATGTAGCCTTCGACAGACAATTCCCATTTGGCTAGGGACTTGTCGTCCTTTTTTGCTTCTTTCTCTCCTTCTGCTGACTGGTTACACCTATGGAGCTTCATGACCACGAAACGCATCTTCTCTGTGAAGACATGGTCATTCCCTAATTGTGGCAAGCACTGTCGCCTCCAAGCACAGTATAGGATTGGCTCTTCTATGTGCCACAATAGTTTCCGCTTCCTCCACCACAACCGAAAACACCAAGAAGTTGTTTTGCCCGGGAAATAAGAAAACTCAATTCCCACTGTGGAAGCCATTTTCTAACCATAGGCAACCTCTCTTACTTCTGCCAGACTCTCTAGTTTTGCTGTTCGGCAACTACAGAGAAGAGATGGGGATGGCTCTGCAATATCTCCATGAGAAACTAGCCATTGGGTGACTCGAGCTATAGAGGATCAATAGGTTTGATGTTGCCTTGGTTTGTGGCTTCTGATCTAGTTTGAATCTTCCATTTTCCACCTTTCCCCATGCGAGACCTCTCTACAAACCCCCCCTCCATGGACTCGGCTCCTAATCATGGGGATCTAGCATTTGGGAGGCCTAAGACTTAAGGAGGATGTCTTCGATAGCACATTGAGCTAGACGTAGATCGAAGTAGACGATGTTAGACCAAATAGGCTCCTTCGAGTGAGTGTCCCCTGCATAACTTCAAATTTTGCAATAAATACAACCCAGAGAGAGAGAGATTCAAAAAACCATCTCACAGCATCAATTTCAGATTGAGAGAGGCCTCAAAGAGATAAAGTTGTAGAGGTGTAGGTTAAGAAGGCTTGAGAGATTGGAATGGAAGTGGACTTGTGCCAGGAGAGAATTAAAAAGTGACAAATTATAGAGCTTGCAAAGACAAAGAAATCACACCACTAGCTACCTAGCTCAGCCATGGCTCTAATACCATGTTGAGAAACACGGATCTAGAGCTATGCTAGCTATGGCGGATGGAGATTATAAATATAAAACATGATTGATATAAAGAATTGTGACTCAAGTGAATTAGGTTCCAAGATAGATTAACTTGGACTCATAAACACAATCTTGAGTGACATTGGATGATAGTACTATTGCATTGAAATTAGTGTCAACAAGTGCATGCCTTTATAGCTTTTGGATAGTACCATTTTACTCACTGTGCATATGGGATTTTGGACATCTCTTCCTAGAGCTACTAGAGTATACATCTTTGTCATATCTCTCATACAAAGCCACTTATGGGCAAGCATCATTTGCTATTCTCAACATTTTCCGCTTCTTTGCATCTAATGCATGCTAAAGCTAGTAACAATGCTTATTCTCCAAATGTGGGCCAACAAATTTGGCTTCTAATTGTGAGTTTTTTTGGCATCACAATAAGGATCATTCTTTCCTCTACTTATAGTGGTGTAGTTCTTACCTTTTTTATTAAAAAAAAATCTTCTCTTTTCCATGGTGCCACAAATATATCGCAATGTGAATCCATGGGTGATAGATTTGAAAATACAAACTTGGCCACAACTAGATAACACTTTTTTGTACAATGTGATGGTAAAGCTCTAACCACAAGAAAGTAGTCAAAGGTCAAGTTATCAATCTCCATTATGAGAGTGGGTGCAAGCCACTACATACTTTTAAAATATATGAAGTATTTGAAGTTGTGAGGCACAAGTAACAATGCATAATGGGGGAAAATGTTTTATTTCTATTGACTCCAAAGCATGCGTACATACAAAGGATTTCTTATATTACATTTTGTCAAATTTTAAGGTGAAACTTGCCATATTTGACAAGCTCATAATTATAATAGGTGCTACTCTATGTTGATTCAAGCTGGTGGATGTGATTCAAATAGCCTCACAATCAAGTCATTGATTTTAATTTTTAAATTTTGAGGAAATATCACAGATCCAATTTGACTTCATATGTGAAATTAATGACAAATGTACAAATAGATCTACCTCCATGGTAAACTCAATATAAATCATCTCTATACAGAGCTCAAATCTTTATGTAAGTGTAAGAAATGTTTCCATATCAAACATTGGGGATCAATGGGAGGTACAACACATTAGGCTACAATTTGAGGTTTTATCATTATAATAGGCAATACTATTCTACTAGCCTAGGCAATAACTTTGGAGTACAATATGCAAATAAAAGGTAAAAGAACCAAAAATAGATCCTTGATGTGATTTAAGATCCTCTCATTACATTGACTAAGCCATACCTATAAACAAGAATAAAATCATGTCAACGAATGTAAAAAATTAGCATAGAAGTAGAAGTTAATGAGGATACTTAAAACAAGAGAGTTTTGTATGTATGAGAGAATAGGCAAGATGTATGTGTGTGTATGTGTTAAGGGGTATGTCTATGTGTGTGCATTCACATGTACATATAGGAGTGCGTGTGAATCCTAGGGGTTCCACCTATAAGAAATCATCTATATAACATGTGTTCAAAGGGTATAAAGAAATACCCTTTGTTTACATACTATAAATCCTTAAAATGACCCCTTTTACTTTACTAAACTTATGTTATTTTTTCATATTGCAATTGAAAAATCCATTTTGTAAATATAATCCTATAAATTTTACTAAATATAATACCCTTTCTTTTAAACTCACATGGTATCTTGCATGTTCTATAAGGTGGACTCCTCGATATGTGAATATGCACATATATGAAACAACTTGATACATAGAGAAAGTGACCTTTTTGGGATGGTATGTATGTGCATACAAGGCGCATGTGTGCATGTGTACATATGATATAGAGACTACTAAGGCTAGTTTCTCACCAATCTACTTGAAACTTTAAAAGGCAGGCAATGGCATTTGAACTCTAGACCTCCAATTTATTGCACATCACCTTTACCACTAAGGTATCCAGACAACTTTGTAATGTAGCTCCACATTTCACCATTTACCTAGGTGGACAGGTATCACCATAATGATCCTGGCTGATGCTGTCCTAGTCTGAAATGGGCCTACGATGAAAATGGATATATCTAGATATACAAACAATTTGAGATGTACAACTTTCAAAACTAGGGAGCAGTAAGGAGGGCTACCTAATAAAGAACTTTAGAGATATAGATATGGGTTCCATAAAGAAAACTTGAGGCGTAGGGACAGGTACAATTTGTGTATTCTTTTCGTGCTTTTTCATCAACTAGTATCATATTCTTACTACTATCACCATTGCTTTCATATGGTCCACTAGTACTAGTACTATCATAGTATTATTGTTAGTGATCCCACTAAAATACATAATAGTTCTAGTAAATATACTACGTATCATTGTTCTTCTTATTTACATTTGCAAATGGTTTATTTGAGTAGGGAATCCCATTCAATCATGCTCTTTACTTGTGTCATGATCTACAAATGCAAATGTATGTCGTCATGTGTCAATATATGCAGAAGGGAACCAAATTAGATATATGACATACAAGATAATATTTTAAATGAAAATTTTGGATAACTTAGAAACCCTATATCCCAACATAGGAGACGAAAAGCTAGCTGTGTTAATGGTGTATGGGTGACAAGTTTTAAGCAATCATTGCAAAGGGTGCAACCATCTTCTCATAGAACTAGATTCGAGATCAACAAAAGAAAACTAGCATTTGATCTTTGGGAATCTCCACTACCTTGAAATTTTTGTACTTTCCTCACCTTAAAAAGTGCAAACTTCCAAAAGCATGTGTGGTCATTCCATGTATACTACTTGAGCTTCTAATTTTTCAGACATTTGGATCTCTAAAGAGAGTTATTTATACCATGAATGCAAGGAATGTTTAGTCATCACTATCACTTTGCATGATTGGATGACATGTAAATACCTCGGGAAATTTACTATATGTATATCCTCTCTATCAGGTGCATTCAAGGTCTATTGAAAAATATCCTTATCTATGAATTTTTCCTAAATAAAATATAATCATTTTCTATTTAATCTATGAATAACCCCTTTATAGTATACCCTTCTATATGTAAAAAATGTATAAAAATGATATTTTATTCATGAATAACTTACTCGAGGTAAATACACAATATAAGGTACAAGATAAAGTGTATTTGGCTTTTTCCATGATTCATGGAACTATAGCTACTCTCATCTTGATTACCATGTATTCAAATACATTCTCCCACATATATATCATTCTTTCCATCTTCTTGACATTAGCATAGTCGCATAGTGATAAAATATTTATCCCATTCTTATATAGAAATACAAAGAGCAGCCATGATCATCCCTTTGATTTTCAACTTCATTAAAGACCTTCGTGCCTTAAAAATGGTACAAACGCAAAGTCTTACTTTACGAAACATTGTTTAAAAGAATTGTAGAGCCATAATGTGGTACTATTTCACATTGCGTTTGTTTCTATGTATTTTTTCTAAGTGTCACGCACCCATCTCTCTCTCTCTCTCTCATCTTGTCTTGCAGGTGCATTTTGATCGTCAATCAAAGGATGGGCAGTCATACCTGACGCTGGAAGTAGCACCGAACGTTAGCTCCAATACCGTTAAACATACATGCAATATCTTGCATGCTCAGACACACAAAAAATCATCGTCTTTCCAACTAAAAGAGCTGTTCAGAATTTCCCATGGGGCTGTATGCGGGTATAATGGGTGCGGCGGACTAGAAGCTATAGTACTAGCTGGACTAGTAGCTATAGTCCCAGCTGGACTAGTTGAAGAAGAGTATAAGGAGGTAGGGAATAATTCCAGCTGCTGATCGTCTGGAATCATGAAATCCACTAGCGGGGGCAGACTTGCAGGGTCGCAGTAAAACCGCCCAGGGCAATCGTCGTCGTCGCCGTCGTCGTCATCACGACTGACAGCAGTCGGTTGGCCGGTGCTGCGGCTGATCACTGCACACGGCGGGTCGGCAGCAGATACAGCGGAAAGAGCAGGTGGCGATCGTGCATGTAAAGAAGGAAAAGAGGTGATAATACCTGGAGTAGCAGCGGCAATAGAAGGGGTGCATGTTAACGAGGATGATCCAGGAATAATATTGCTGAGAAGAGAGATATGACTTTCTTGGACATCAGGATCAATACTATGGCAGTCGATGCCGCCCAGCTGCTGCTGCTCCCCAATACTATTTAGGGTTAATATACCATCTTCGCTCTCATGAGCGCAGCACATCCCTACCTTGATCCGTTTATTGCAGCTAGCTAGCGCTGCATTACAACTACTGCTACTATTATAATCACGATCTGCGTCGACAATTACGCACCAGCCTGCTGCATCGTCTGGCGTGTCACAAGGTGAATCGCTGTTTTCTGAGGTTGCGATGCTGATGGGAACTCCGGCGCAGGCACGTGGACTGCACCTGCCACTGGATGGAGCAGTGATTGGTGATTCGGTGGAGCTAATTGCGGATTGAGATGATGGGAGATTTATAGTAGCATCTGTGAAGTTATCATATTCTAATGTACGGCTCTTTCTGTGGTTGTTGCTGTTAAGGTCGGCGCTGCTGCTGCCGGTGAGGCGCTGCACGACAGCTCGGAACTCCGCCTGTGTCGTCTCCACAAACACAGGAGGCGCCGATTGAACTATGGTTATCACACACACAGGCCTCTGCTGCTGCTGCACCATCATCTATCTTCCAGTAGAGTATCAACCCCAACTAAAAGGAACTCACTCTCTCGTGGTCGTCTCACTAGACCATTCAATACTTTTATAGCAATGAGCCCAAACCCTCTTCGAATTAAAACTTGTTTACAAACAAAACAAGTATCGACACACTTTCATAGGAAGGAAGCATCGTGTAGGCCCTCTGATCTACCATGGTTCATTATTTCTGATGTGGTGGTGACATAAATTCTAGTATTTACAATAAACCGTACCTTAAAGTCCTGAAACCATAGGGAGGTTTTATGCTAAGGGAATCTGTCACAGTCTATCTGCAAAGTGAATATACATGTAGCTTTTTAATTTGTGAAGGTTGGTTTTTATTGTAATCTTTTCAATTAGTGTCTTGAGATTTATGATGGTTGCAAAGTTGATATACATGTAGTAAATTTGAAATTTGTGAAGGTGGTTTCTGTTCGATTAGTGTCATGAGATTTATGATGGTTGTTTTAACCTAAACGTGCGCAAATTGCGCCTTTTAGCTTACTATGGTATCTGCGAGAGTCTACCGTGGTTATTCCTTTGAGCCCTAATGTGCGTGGGCTAACAATATCTTTACAGCAGTGTGAAACAACAAAAAGGTCTACTGAACCTCCGTCGGCAAATCAGTCAAGCAGAATTGCCCCTTAACCTTCGCACTACAATGAAAATTTGTTCTTAGAAAGCACAACAGTCCTCTTTCGGCGCACTACTTCTAATGCACAATGTCAATAAACGTCCATCTCAAACTCCAATACAGTTGACAAGCCACCGTATAAAATGGGCGGACACCCAAGTGAACTAGGATTCACAAATGATTGGTGAATCTAGGTCGAAACAAAATGGTTCCGCATAGTGTCAAACGCTCTGCCCCGTGCCTCCACGTCATCATGTTAACACTTCCCTAAGGTTTCCATTAGCACTAACGAAGTGTTATATTAAATGGTTGAAAGGTGTTCATCGTAGGGTCGATCTCTCACGCGAGGACAGTCATTCATGAGCGCGACATGTTAAAGGCAGGTCGAAGAGAAGCTGGTTTACTTGATTTGATATCAAGTTTTACTGGGGTTGCGTAAAACGTCGCATCCCCGGGAGCTTCTCTCACGAAGGAATGCATGTCTCCTCACCATATGATGAGCATGCGCCATCAGCTAATACACGATGCTGCACTGTATTCTAGGATCTCGCCATGATATATGGGGTACATAGAGACATCCCGTAGGCCCTTACCATAACTTAGGCGTAGGTTTTGCCTTGAGAATTTTGACCTACGTGTGTGTACAACCTGCACACACATTGCTCTCCGTTCCAACCATGGATTTTCAAAAGCTCATGAGGCAACATCTAACTATCCCAATTTCAATGCCCAAAGTGAAGCGCATATGTCCAAGTTCTGGAGAACCCTTGCATGTAAGGATAAACGGTGGTCACACGTCCAAGTACAAACAAGAAGGCATAGAGTTTTCCCGCTCCATAAGGCAACACTTTTATATGAACTTAAGGGAGGCTTGTGTCGCTTGGATGCATCTACAAATACTTGATGAAGTCTCAACGCATGGGTCGGTTTCAAATTTGATGAGACTTCACTACATTGAGAGAGAGAGAGAGAGAGAGAGAAAGAGAGAGAAGGGAAACTTTTGACCCACTCAAATAGACTCCCTTCAGCTTCAAGAATAGTTCCACTAAAAGACTTGGGATAAGGAAGATTATAGCGACTAATGTTTGTTAATTGACAAGCGTTATGCTTTTTCGAAACTGGCCATCGGTCAATTGAGGTATATGCTATGATCTAAGTACTGAGATATACTACTCGAGTATGTCAAATGGATGACACTAGGCTCCCCAAACGGGCATGAAATGCTAGCACACGCCTATAGAAAACGTGGAAAAGTAAAGTGCTTTCAATAGGATGGGTGTTGGATATGTGAAAATGGTTTAAAGGGTGGGGAGTGGATAGATATTTGGATATGGCATCCGAAAATATATGCATGGACACATTTCAATCAGACCTCTTACGAGTGTATCAGGAAAAACATCAAAGCAAGGGAGCAAATGGCAAACTTGCTTATTACAGTATACATATCTATCCTTCATGTTGGGATTTCTACATGCAAGCAAAGGCACACACGCAGCCATACATAGCCAACCCGCTCTCAGTGGTATTTAGATGGAGTATTGCACGACTTTGAACTCAATCACACATTTTGTTGATCTAGACAAGTGCATGGAGTGGACATGCAAGAGAGACGAGGTTATGAAAGTTGTGTGGACTACAGAGTAGAATCAGAGGAGCACATGATTATGACATGCTCAGCATATGCACCCATACATGCTGACTTTGATATCCCTTTACAAGGGCCACTTTACCATTTTTTGACCACTACTCCTATATTGAAGTTAGGGGATCTCATCACCCGCATGTTACACTTTCGAGAGAACCATGCTGCATAGATCGTTCTTTCACCATACCTACCCCTTTCCTACCATGGGGGAGGAGAATCATGGTATATCTGGAAAGGTCCCATGGATCATAATTTGGCCTTCCGTGGACGATAACAAACTACTCTACTCTACTCTCTCTCTCTCTCTCTCTCTCTCTCTCTCTCATGTGACGAGCACATCATAATTGGTAGAGACACGGACTCTTACCTTCTTTTCTTACATCCTCTTCTTACTCTCCTAGCCATGGCATTTCAATTCAACATAGAATAGCAAAGAGAGAGAAAGAGAGAGAGAGAGAGAGAGAGAGAGAGTACATCATTGCAACATCTTTGGATGCCTTCCTTTGTAACTTATTTCTACCCACCTTGTCCTCATTTCTTAGTTTCTAATGTTTTTACAATTTCTTTATACAAATGGCTCTATATCCTAAGTTAAGAGAGGTGTTTCATCCCAATCCCTTTACACTCATTATTACTTTTGTATATGACCTACCTCTATTCCAAAACAAGGTGAACCTATCAAGCCCAATCTCCTTGACTAATTACAACAAGTGCCTAAGAAGTGTCTCATGCAAGCCCTTTTTCCTTTTCATCATCGAGGTTATATAAGTTCTTATGTTCATTTAGCTTAGATATTATTCACTACTATTTGTACTACTTGGATTGCAAGCAATTATGTAATTACACATTGTATCAAATGTACTTTGTATTATTATTAAGTTTACTTGACATTGTGGCACTCAACAACAGTATCACCCAACACTAGTTTTTTAGAGTTAGAGATTTTCATCCAATGCCTCCCTTTTGACTCAACATACTCCCTACGAGACTCTGAGGTGAAAATTCGCTTATAGTTCTAGTCCACCGCATGGTCTCAATATGGTGCTATAAGAAGAACGTGCACAATGCCCTCTTCAAGAAAGTTCCAAGAAAACTAAACGTAGAGTATCCTCCCACATGGTCTCAATATGGGGCTGTAAGAAGAATGTGCACAATGCCCTCTTCAATAAAGTTCCAAGAACACTAAATGTAGAGCATCCTCCCTCTATCAATTCAATGGTAAGAAAATGGGCCAAAGTAGAACCCAAAAGTAAGAATAAGCTTCATGTTAGATTTTGGTGAGGTCAAAGACATACATTGTCAGTCTTGAAGCTAACAATGATCCTTATTTCAAATATACTACCAGTATGTGACTGCAAAGAACTCAGTTTTAGTGTTCTATGGTGACAAAGAAATCATCTTTCAATGTTATGGAGTAGTTTGTAGTTTGTTGCTCAATGTTCTAGGGCATTTGAGTTTCTACCAAATGTGTAGTGCAACAATGATAAATTTAAAATGAATATAAGGTAGATTAGAATAATCATGGACAAAGCATTAAGCTTCCACGAATAAGAAGAAACACAACATGCAAAACCACTTTTAGAAGATGGATGGCTATCACAAAAATCCAGTCAAATTGTTGAGCCATAGTCATCGTACGCTTTACATGAAGATAAATCCTTTCTCGAGTTAGCCAGTACATCAAGATAGAGACCTAATGCCTCAAGTAAGTTACTCATGAATATATGTGTGCATCACGTGGGTTCAAAATAAGGTATTTTTAAAATACATTTTTTACATACAGAAATGTGTAATATAAATGGCTTATTTACAGACTGAATAGAAAGGGATTATGTTTTATTTATGAAAAAAGCATAGATAAGGATATTTATAAATAGGCCTTGAATGCACGCGATGTAGAGGATATACATATAGTAACTTCCCCAAGCCTAATGCATGGCCCAACTTTGGTATGCATGTTTCCCATGCCTTGATAAGTGTTAGGTAACCACCTTTACAAAAAGGGTGTCCTTCTCAATGGTTATTAGTACATGTGTTGTGTGAACATGTCTAAGAAAGCATTTGTGCACATGTATAGATACATTGTATTTCCACACATGCATCCATGTGTGCATACATGATTATGTTTGTGCATGCACATGTGTACACACACCACCACTTGCACACATATTCAAAGGGGCTATGTGCACATGCTTTTACACACACGCCTTTGCATGCATGCTTTGTCTATTTGTGTAAATGCGTTTTGTGCACACAATTCTACGAATAAACATACAAATTATATGTGGATGTTTTGAAATTCATTGGTGTAAGCTTCCTAAACGGTTAATGCCAGATGCACGTTGGCCTCTCATGTTTGTAGAGGGATGTATAAAAAGGATTGCAAAGTGATTATAAAGCAGCCAAGCTAGGTTGTGATTACATTGTTAGCTTTTAATAGACAAGCCCATCTACCCTCTGTTATGGTAACGAGGGATGGTGCTACAAGCTATCAAACCCATTTGCTCAAGAATCTATAAGGAATGGACCTTCATGAAATCCTCATAAACAACAAGTATAAAGATAAACATGAGCCCCCAATAAACACTTGCATGATTTGATTTTGTGCTCTATCTATTTGGATATAATTGTAATATGAATTCGAAACTCTTGGGGAGAGAGGGTGCTTTCTATCATTGAATGAATTGCTAGCATGGCAATTTGTGATTGGAGGGCTTGTTGATTCCAATAAAATCTCTTCTTTGTTTTTCCTCATTTATTTGGAGGTGGAGGGGCGCAAGTGAACATTGCATAGAACAAGGGGCTATCAGAGTGACTACTTTGTAGCTGGGGGTAGGTGGAACGTGGACGACAAAGGTGTTTTACTTGCTCGTGCTCTTGTTTCGAATGTGGACACACATTCGAAAGTCAGGAATAGAAAAGTGATGGCCTAATAGTTGTCACACAAACGACGACAACGGAGAACGAATTTATATACAACCCATTATTAGTCTCACAAGCCTGTAATTGACTCTGGTGGTAGTGCTCGTCTGACTTGTCCACACGTGCAATTACAATAGCTCAACGGTCTGCGTCTCCCGTGCGTCTCTCCCTCTCTCTCTCTCTCTCTCTCTCTTTCAGAGTACAGCCTTCTTACCACATCAAAGCGGGCGACCTTCAACTCTGACGCGACGCTTTGCAGGAACGTTCAGAGAAAAAACAGATCACTTGAAAATGAAATTATACGGAAGACGTCGACGAGAAATGTCGTCAAGTTGACGAATCGCAGCTCCGTATCTGTGCTAATAGATTCTGACTGTTCTCTCTAATAGTAATTAGGACGATTAAGAACGCATACCTGAACGCGAAATCCTGATTCTCCGCGACAATTACATCTGAATTGCCCGTCGGGCCGTATGCTTTTTGCAACTTTAAACATGCTTTCTATTTAAACAAAATATAATCCGTGGTTTTTTAAACCCCTATCGCTCAGTTTTCGCTTATTTGGAAATATATTGGCTGATGAATTAGTAGTAGCTATTCTCGTTTCATTGGTCCCTTTGATTGTACCCATTCCTATGATGCTTCTAGGACTATTTACTAGTGCTATCCAAGCTTTGATTTTTGCTACTCCGACCGCAGCTTATATAGGGGGATCCATGGAAGGTCATCACTAGATGGATTATCGACCGCTACCTAACAATTAATCGGTCATCCACACGAGGTCATTGCGGTAACAAAAGCAATTTCTTGTTTGCTTGTTAAGCACTATCTATATGAATAGTGCAATGATAGTGTTATAAATTGCATATGATTATATTTAGGAAAAAATTGAGATAAACATTAGGAGAAATATGAACTCTCTTTTTTGCCCTTTAAGAAGTGAATAAACAAATAGGGACCTAATCAATGAGATAATTGGAATTCCAAATTTATGTAACATGAATCTTCTAGCCATATCTAGGTTCAAATCTTCTCTCAACAATAAAATAAGGAAAATGTAGAGAATATAAAAACTTTTTGGAATTTTCTAACTCGAATTTTTGTTTTCTTATTTTTTAATGTTTGACTTTTCATTTTTCCCCTTTTTCAGTTTCCCTCTCTTTCTTAAGCGGAACTCAAATTTATCATATCTCTTTCCCCGCTATGTCTTTCCTGACGAATTTTGACAGCCTGATTGTTGCTTGCCCTATCTGTAACCCTATGAAATTTCATTTTCTCTACACAAATACAAAGTGAGTTTCACATGTTTTATGAGAGCAAAGCTTGTTCTACCAAAGTCCTAAGATTTTTTTCACAAAAATTTACAGGTATAATGTACTCTTCCATGGATGTTCTATGGTAAATTTTTATCTCGTTTGGATAAAACCTGTGTAAGTTATGTGCATTCTCTAACATGTAATTTCTTTTGTTTTGGTACTCTAGGAATTTTTTACAATAAAAAACAATGATATTTTGAACACTCAACTTCTTCTTCAACATCTTACGATTTCTTTGTAAACAAAGTTACAAGTATGTTGTCTTGTTTTCTTGCTGCTCCATAGTTAAATTTAATCACATTTGAACACCATATTGAGGAAGATGGGAATTTTCCATAAGTTTGAGACACGTGGTCAAATATTTAGATTTGTCATAACTTGAACATTATAACTCCAAATCGAGTGCTCTATAGCTCAATAGATTCCATTTTTCAAGAGCTTTCCAATGACAGATCACATCATATGGTTTTGAGAAACTTATGGGCGTATTATCCGGGTGCCACCTTTTTAGTATTCAAAAAATGGGAATCGGGAGATTCCCAAACTCACTAATATTATGTTTTTGAACAAAATATATTCAAGCTATATGCATACTAGCTTTCCTTTGTTTTTTTACTCCAAGAGAGAACAATAATTTTTAAAAACTCAACTTCCTTAACATCTTTGGGCTTCTTTGCAAAGAGAGCCATGTATATTGCCACTTTTTTCTGTTGCTCCATGGTTAAGTTTCAACTCAATTGGACAAATCCTATGTAAGTTATATGTATGCTTTGACTCGATATTTCTTTTGTTTTTGTACTCTAGGAATTTGTTAGTGAAGTTATAAGTCAACTTCTTGTTCAACATCTCTGGGCTTCTTTGTAAAAAAATTTACAAGTACATTTTTTTAAATTACTTCATTTAAATTTTATTTCATTTGGAAAGAACATTTACAAATTATACACATGCTGAAAGGTAACTTTTCTATTTGGTTATTATAGATGTCTTCATGGAGGAAAACCATTAGTAATATACTTGCAGTGGAGGTCTTCAATATAAAGATAGTGACGGTAATTAGATTTGTGATAAGTACTATAAGTTGGATTGAATTTTGATGCACCCAAATACTCGAGGGATTTTCAAGGTCAAGTGTAAGGATGTTGCGAACCCTAGCAAACATTAAAAAGGTAGAGTTTTAGAGTTCAGAAAAATGTTTAATGGAATAAGTACAGTAACATAAGTGTTGATCCAACATGTTTATACGCACAAACAAATCTCTGTATACGACAAAAACTACATTACAAATTATAAACAAAACAATAAGTTTTTAAAATTTATCATTGGTTATTCTTTTACATCAAAGTTATTTTTAAAAATCTTTGCCAGAGATTGCAGTATATTCCATTGCCACCACTATCTAGTGGTAAATGGTTAATTGATAGCTTGGGTTGCCAGGAGTATATAAGTCCAATATAAAATCTAACATCAATAATGCTATGAAACCCACCACAAGCTTCAAATATGTGCATCTTAGTTGGTTTATTCTATTCTCATTGTTTGAACATTTGTTTGGTTCATGTGATATCCTGAAAAAACAAAGATTACTTATCAATGCAAGTGTCTATCTGAGGAATGGATGAATCAGCTATTAGGTGAGTCTTGCAAGTCAAAAGAAAACATTTTGATGAGACGATTGAGTGCATGGTCAACCAATCTGATCTCACATTCAGGTAAATCTTTTTACCTACTTTGAATGCCTTGATTTAATTGACATAAGTCTTGCTTAGATGAATTTTTGTGTTAGTCGCATTTACTTACCATTATTTTTATTTTTATTACATATATTTCATTGCTAGACAAACTCTGTGCATTCGCTTTTGATATAGAAGATTGCAGCTTTTGCGAGGGAAGTGGATCAACTTGGATCAAGATACCCGAGATGAGACACATACAACTCTCATAGATGTGGTTATCTTGTGGAATGGTCATAATCCTTTTGTGGTCAGCAGAGAGAGCCATTGACCCATTTCTTCTCTGAGACAAAAAATCCAATTAATGTCTAATGAGCCCCTCTACAACTTCTATTTCAAGTTCGATAATAGAAAAGTCAAGATTCGTAGTGAGCAATCTATGATATATAAACAATGTGCTTCTCTACATATCCTTGAGATAATGGAATCCTTGTAATTGTTTTTTTATAAAGAACGAATATAAACTTGTTTTAAACCTGTGAATACTTTCATATTAGATAATCTTAGTTTACTATGATCCAAGCGTGTGATAATATGTACTGTAATTAGTCAATCGTACTGGTTAAAATCATAATTAAATTGCAAGCTGGAGCTATATAATCTATGTAATATTGTCTTTGCATAATGATATATTGTAGCTCATCTCTTCTAGTTATTTCTTAAAATTAAATATTAAATTTGATCCAAGGGATTTTGAAGGTCCTTTAGATTTTTTTAATTAAAAAATTGCAATATTTTCTTTAGTTGGACTTGAATATACTCAGCGATCCAAGTATATTCGAGGATATAATAATGCAGAATGAAGCATTTGTCTATATAAGTAATTTTAATGGTGACTTTAAGTATTGAAATAGAGAAACTAAGGTAAGAGTTTTAATTTGAAACTTTAGGATTTAAAAAAAAACCTTTATTTAAAACCCTAGATCCATAAAAGCTATAACTCCAAACTCATTTTCACTTTCATTCCCTACTTTCCTACACTTGTGCTATCCTTCCTTGTCTCTTTGTGTGCCATGGCTACCACTCCCACCTTCATTGTATGGATTGGCTCCACACACTATGCACACATAGGAGACCATATGTACCCTAGGTTCTGCGTGACCTTGAGTCTAAAGAGCTCACTTTTCGCTCTAGTATAGTGACATCGTTTTGTGATGCGGCAAACCCTCTCACCTTCAACACTCTATACTACAAGCAATCAAGTGGTAATAAAGGTATCTTTATTTTTTTAATCTATGTGATATTATTATTCTTCATAGTTGTTGTTTTATCCTAGAGAGAGAGAGAGAGAGAGAGAGAGAGAGAGAAAGAGAGAGAGAGAAAGAGAGAGAGATGGAAAGAGGAAGAAGGGAGGTGGAAAGATAGAGGACTATGTGATATGAACTAAGAAAATAAGTGATAGAGTGACATAGAGTAAATTAGGGTAGAAGATAAGATGATGTTATTGTTGTCCACTAGCTAAGCTTCTGTACAAATGTGTTTAAATATCTTTGATCAATTCTTCTTGAGGAAGAGAGAGAGAGAGAGAGAGAGAGAGAGAATATCTTGGATAGAATAGAAGATAAGATTGGATCAATTCTGAGAGAGAGAGAGAGAGAGAGAGAGAGAGAGAGAGAGAGAGAGAATATCTTGGATAGAATAGAAGGTAAGATTGGATCAATTCTGAGAGAGAGAGAGAGAGAGAGAGAGAGAGAATGAGAGAGAATATCTTGGATAGAATAGAAGATAAGATTGGATGCTCATTAGAGGTAGATTAAAAGCTAAGATTATAGATAGATTAGGGGTTGATCAGAGTCTATAGTGATTGAAATAAAGAGAAAGAGACAATATCCAATTAGGTAGAAAAGAACATAGATATAATGAATCAAATGGGTGTAATTGTGTGATTTGAATGTTAATCACTACAAGGATTTGAGCTAGTAGCGACGCTCCACAGGGAAAAAAAGCGGGCCGAAACCGAGCGCGGTTTCATTTCGCATTTGCGCATTGTGTGTTTTGAGAGCGAGAGCAAGGGAGAGAGTGACCGTCGTGAGAGAAGGAGAGGAAGAAGACTTGCCGCCGCCGCCGCCGCCGCGGTTGTTCGTGAAGGAGAGGAGGATCCTTCATCGCAAAGAGGAGCTGCCCCACACTCGCCATATCTCATCGGTGAGTCTCCCTCTCTCTTTCTTTTGCTTGTTTAAGGTTTAAATCACTTTCTCTTTTGCTTGTTTAGGAGAGGAAATAAGAGAGAAAGAGAGGGAGAGGGAGAGAAAGAGAAAGAGAGGGAGAGGGAGAGGGAGAGGGACGGAGAGTGCATTCTCTCTCTCCCTCTCCCTTTTGCTTGTTTAAGGTTTAAGTCACTTTCGTTTTTGCTTGTTTAGAAGAGGAAATGTGAGAGAAAGAGAGGGAGAGGGAGATAAAGAGAAAGAGAGGGAGAGAGAGAGGGAGGGGGAGGAAATGAGAGAGGGAGAGAAAGAGAGGGAGAGGGAGATAAAGAGAAAGAGAGGGAGAGGGAGAGGGAGGGGGAGGAAATGAGAGAGGGAGAGAAAGAGAAAGAGAGGGAGACGGAGAGGGAGGGAGAGTGCATTCTCTCTCTCCCTCTCCCTTTTGCTTGTTTAATGTTTGAATCACTTTCTTTTTTGCTTGTTTAGGAGAGGAAATGAGAGAAAAAGAGAGAAAGAGTGGGAGAGGGAGAGAGAGGGAGAG
Source organism: Lygodium microphyllum (assembly GCF_053477565.2). Taxonomy (NCBI): domain Eukaryota; kingdom Viridiplantae; phylum Streptophyta; class Polypodiopsida; order Schizaeales; family Lygodiaceae; genus Lygodium; species Lygodium microphyllum. The sequence goes on from NC_141149.1 coordinate 81,540,266, forward strand.
AAAGAGAGGGAGAGAAAGAGAAAGAGAGGGAGAGGGAGAGGGAGAGGGAGGGGGAGAGAGAGGGAGAGGGAGGGGGAGGAAATGAGAGAGGGAGAGAAAGAGAAAGAGAGGGAGAGGGAGAGGGAGGGAGAGTGCATTCTCTCTCTCCCTCTCCCTTTTGCTTATTAAAGGTTTAAATTACTTTCTTTTTTGCTTGTTTAGGAGAGGAAATGAGAGAGAAGGAGAGAAAGAGAGGGAGAAAGAGAGGGAGAGGGAGAGGGAGGAAATGAGAGAGGGAGAGAAAGAGAAAGAGAGGGAGAGAGAGAGGGAGAGGGAGGGAGAGTGCATTCTCTCTCTCCCTCTCCCTTTTGCTTTTGGAGATTGTTAAGATATATTGTGAGAGGGAGAGGAAATGCGACAGAAAGAGAAAGAGAGGGAGGGAGAGGGAGAGAGAGGGAGAGAAAGAGAAAGATAACATATATTGGAATGATAGCATATCCATGATTATGGTAATGGTATCCACTTTGCTTTTTTTATGGGTACCATTACATCGACTCCTTAAGAGGGCTAAAAATTAGTCATACACTTTATAAAGTCTAATTAGGAGATTTAAGATGCACGATAATAGACTTATTGATAATGGTATGCAATGTGCTTTGCCATGGGCCATGTACATTGGTGACTCTTTAAGATGGCTTAAAATTGATCATGTCCTTCATAATGTCCAAGTATGGGATCTAATTGTGATATGCATAATTCATTGTTTTTGTATTGACTTTATAGGCAAAACAAATTAGAAATCATGCCAACTAGTCAACTGAAGGACTAAAAGAAAATGATACCCTAGCTAATGGTCATTACGGTACTTCATCAAAATGAACCCAAAAGTATTGTTATAGAAGAAGAATCCCTTAAATTGAGCATAGGATATTTTCTCTCAGGTCTTATGACTATGAGTAGAATTGATTGAAACAAATTTTATTACTATAGTTGATAAATTTCATAGATGGCATTAATTTTAATACACGATCCTAGGACAAAAAAACCACATTTCTAAGATGCTTTTTGTTAAGACTGATTTATTATTAGACTAAGAGATCCTCAATGATGCTCATAAATGGATTACTTATACTCAAAGCCATCTAGTGCAGTTATATAAGTAATCCTAGTAGAGCCCCTCTAAGATACTCAAAGTACATAACCTAGAGACCGTAGCTAGGTATATAAGGTATAATGGTTGTACAAGAAGACACCTCAATAATTGACTTATCACCATTAAATCCCAAAGAAGAATCGTGTTCCATCCCCTTCAACTCTATATTCACCTCATGAAAAACTTCATTAATCATAGCATCCTTGTCACCAATCTTTTTGTTGCAATGATGAAGTAACATATTCATCACTTTTCCTTTTAGTATCTAAGCCATTATCCAATCTTTTAGTCAAGTCCAAACATTTAGTCTTCGACTCATGAACCTTATGAACCAATGCTTTTTTTTTACAATAACGAATAATTATCTACCGGGACAAACAAATCCTTGAGCATGATATAGGGCCGAGATATAACATCAATAAATCTCTCAACTACTATGTACAATGCAAGAGCTTATGGTCAACTTGCAACTTGACATACATCTCCATAAAGCTATCCATTCGAGCCTCATTTGCTGTAATGTAGATAAGATGGAAAACGAAGGTCTTATTGTTCAAGATCGCGAGGCGTATCTTAATCAGCATGTCCATGTCCTTGCTCTCAATGCAAGTTGGCAATTAGACAAAAACGCCGATTGTCTATAGAACACGTACGACGATTTGGCAAGTTTCAATCTGAGATCATTGATCAGGCGATTGCGAATTTTCAGCAAACGGTAATTTGAAGTTAATATTAATCATGCATTGTACTCGCAAGGTAATTGAAAACTATACACAATAAGATTGGGTCTTGTTGGCAATTTTTCTATCCAGGGGGGTGATGTCTCGACCCAAGGGGGAGTGCACCCTTTGCGGCCAATTAGAAGAGTTCGTGGACGTGCGATGGATGGATTGCAGGAGCCAATCCACCACTCGCAAGGCCCATCTATACCGTCAATGCCAGAGGAGACAGACAACCTTCCCGGCCTACCTATAATCTTGGAGCCTGAGATGGAGGCAATTATCGATGCATTGATTCCCATGGATGTCAAGACATCTGATCCACTTAGAGAGGAAGCATCCATACCAGTATATGATGGGTGCTGAGTATCTCGGTTGAAGACATTGCTTGCACTCTTAAGTGTGCAAGCAAAATATGGGTGGAGCGATACGAGTGTGACCGAGTTATTCAGGTACCTTGCACATAGGCTTCATTGTTTTTTTTTTTTGACACTATTATTATAAACATTTGTGCTTTTTCAAGTTGTTTTATGATTTTTTTCAGGTTATTGAAATATCATATATTACCACCTGCAAATACCATGCCTGAGTCTCGTAATGATGCATGACATGTTTTACGGAAGCTTGGCATGGACTACAATAACATCCATGCATGTATCAATGACTCCATACTGTTTCGAGATGAATACGAGACTATGGAGACATGTCCAAAGTGTGGTGCTCGCAGGTATCGACAGGACTTGCAAGGGCAAACCATCCCTTAAAAAGTTCTTAGACACTTTCCACCCATCCCCCGCATAAACCACATGTTTCGAACGTCCGGCATGGCAAGCTTGACAACGTGGCATGTGCAGAATAGGTCCACGGATGGAGTTCAATGAATATCAGCGGATTCACGCGCATGGAGCCACATTGACTCTACCTTCCCAGGCTTCAGCAGGTGGCACCCCTTTTGGTGGCACCCCTTTGGGTGCCACTCCGAGAGAGGTTACCCCCGTCAGTACATCGGATGTAGAGGGGTCTCCTGGATATGCCCAGGTGTGTGGACGGAGATGGGAGAGGACCCATCTTAGGCAGACTCCTAGGGGTTATGGATATCTGGTTGATAGTAGGTCAGGAGCCATCATCATGAATGATGAGGGGAGGAGGGTGATGGCTCACATAAGAGAGTTGTGCCAACAAGTTTTTCGGCACAACGTCCTGGATCATTGGAAGAACATACCGGAGGGGAGCAAGGACTACATAGTAGCATCCTTGCACAAGGAGTTTCCGGTGCCAGCCGCAGTAGATAAATTCTCTACGGGCTGGATGATGGATTGCATGCGTGCATACATATCACACAAACGATCTGACGCACGCAAGGAAATCAAGAGTGGGGCTGCAAAACCCGAGTGGTTAGATGCAGACGACTGGCACCGACTGAGGAAGGAGGCTACAGATTCGCCAGGACGTTGGAGTCAGTAGCATAAGGCGGCGAGGGCACGACTTGAGGCCGGAGTGGTCCATCATCTTGGGAGTGGCGGCCACATGACATATTTGGAGGACTTTGTAAGTTTCTCTTTTGTTTTACTTGTTTGTTTTTTTGAAATATTCTTTGTACTGACAATCATGTTTCTAACAGTTAGCATTTTGTTTTCTTTGCAGCACTCCATTACAAATCGCGATCCGCAAGGCCTTGAGCCTTGATATGCAAAGAGGCACGGTCTCAATGCATTGATCGACCGATTGTATAGACGCGACGGCCCTGTAAGTCACTCATCTTTCTTGTCCGTAGTTACCATGAGATATTTGAATGCATTATTGTATGATGGATTGATGTATTGTTTCTTTTTCTGCAGAATCCGTTCGATGCTCCTTTGCGGTGAGATGAGCTTTCGGGGGACGAGGATTTGTAGCTCGCCCTTGGATCCTTGGAGCTCACACACCTTTATTTTTTAGTCCCCTGATCTATGTAGACATTTTCTATGTATTAGTGATATCCTGTCATGATTGTACCAATTGCTTTTTATGCGATCATGTATTTATTTCATGTATTAGTTTTATGATTTCAAGATCTTGCCACAAATTTTTTTTTTCCCTGTTACCGTCGCTATTTGCGTTGCAAATTTATTGCTCGCGTCGCTATTGACGTCGCTATGTACGTCGGAAATTTACTTGTTGCGACGCATATAGCGACGCCAATAGCGATGCCAAAAGCGACGTTTCTATGGCGTCGTCAATAACGATGCTTTTTGCGACGACGGGGGAAAATTTTATTGTTTGTATTTTTGTCGCTTTAAACCTCAGTATAAGGTCTATATCTTGTAGTAAATCCAAGTTAAAATTTGGATATATTTTTCTTTATAGGATACAGGTGCAAGACGTACCAAGAGAAAGAGAGATATTCACTTTCAATTGAAGGATGGATATGCACCAATGTTCAAAAGAGCTGTAGAAAGAGATGATGCAATAAGGTACAGGATGCAACAAGAAAGAAATGCAGGAAAAAAAAATGTGGACCTTTGGGTTGATGGGTGCATTTATCCACCCAATCTAGTTACTCAAAGGCCACCACAATTTGAAGGGCTTACATCATTTGTAAAGTTTGTTTGTGAAGGCAATGAAGGATTGTATGGATACACATGCAGACTTGTCACACAAGGATTAGCAGGCGTTCATCAAGCCTTGACAAATATGCATTACAAGGGAATATGTAGTCTTTGATGAAAAAGAATAGATTATTGGTTGAGATGGATAGAGAGAACTAGACCCCACAACAACGAATATCTATCATTGAAGATGCTTTGCATGCTACACATGTGCAAAATATGGAGTTACAACCTAAAGTTATGGACTTGGAGAAAGAGAATCAAAACATAAAGAGAAAGTTCACATAAACTTTGGAGATTGGGCCCACTTTAAAAACCAAAGCATTAGGGTCGAAAAATGTTAAAAACGGCACTTTTGTTAATCTTTGGATTAAGGAAAGGGCCAAAGAGATTTTACCACATGGACAAAAATATGGTATTCTTGTCTCCTCTTCTTTTAAGATAGTAGAGTTCATTTTGTGGTTCTCCCCTCCTATTTAATTGAAATCTTCAAACCTTGGCAAGTTTTAGTAGTCCCAACGGCCCCTATTAACTAATAAAATCTGTCAAAATCTCTAACAAAGATATGAAAAAGTTAAGTTAATTAAGACCATTTTGAAAATTGGGAGAATTTTCAAATTTCTTAATGCTCGTAGTATTTTTAATTTGTCTCATTGATCTCTCTTTTTAGGTTTCTTTCTCTGCACATTGTCTGCATACTCGTTGTCCTTTACATGGCATCCACAAGGCATCCTTCTCATTCGATAAACTCTTGCACCATGTATAGCAAGAGCACAAATGGAGAATGGGAGCCCAAAATATTTACTATAAATGATTAGGTTACAATGCTACCATCTTGTAGGGGCTCTCATAGAGTGAAAAAAACAAAACAAGGGGATATCAAATATCATTGGAAGTGACGTATCTTTGCCTTCAAAACCACGCCTCAAGGCTGATTTTCTTTGGTGCAACATGTTTACATGGCTAGAGATATGCATTGGCTCCACGGGAATGTTTTTCGCAGCAAGCACACTGTAAGTTTGAGTTGTGAGGTTTACGTGAGTATATGGTTTTGTTTAAAGCATATGCTAAATAATGGATTGTTGGTTGTATGCATCTTTCCACCAACAAGTTTTGAGTGGCAATCTGTGGAGAGCCTCAACAGAGCATTCTATGTCATTCATAAATAATTTGCAAACATTATCTATGCTGATCAGACCACGAGTTTTTTTCATGAAAGTGAAATTTTTATGTATTATGCACAATATGTGGTTCCTTCAACAGCAGGTGTGTATGGATACCTTGAAGATCTGCAGTTACCAAGCCTCTTATCTTTGGATTGGGAGATGCTTGATAAAGCAACAGTGGAGAGTTTTAAACTCAAGATTGCTGAAGATTTTCAAAAGGCTATGACTCTTGGAAGGATCTCAAGAAGAGTACCCTTATCGTGGTTTTTACCCTTGCATGTTTTTGTAGCTTGCTTTAAAACAACATGTTTACAACAGACGAAGGTTTCATGGCTAAATAGAAAATTTTCAGAGGAAGATTTGGATAAAATTGAAGGTCTATGTTGGAAAGTCAAGGAATCTGGCCACAAAGGTGACTTTATAAGGTGCAATGTGTGCCCTCAATCATTGGGTTTATCCTATAATATATCTCGACAATCTCTTATCATAGGTTTTGATTACAGAAGATACAAACTTAGATTGGGTACTTGGGTTCCTTTAGATTCTGATATTGATTGTAAGACATTGAAACTTATAGTGCAAGTTACCATAGTAGAAATAAAAGAGGTGAACATTACTTCAAAGTGAAGTCTTAAGGATGTAAGAGACACCTTGGAGTTTCTAGAGAATGTTACTCTTGGATATAAGTTCAAGGTAAATGGTGTTGTAATTGGAAAAAGATCTGAGAGCTCTGTATCATGTATGAGTTGTTAGCCTCCTAGTGTTGTGAGTTTCGGACCATAAATATGCATGTATAAATAATTTTGAATCTTTCTTTTGCTCACAAATATTACTGTCAGAAACATTGGAATTATACACATTGACAGGTACTCTTTAAAAAAATATTGGTATAAGCTTTGCAATGATTCTGTGAATAACAAATCATTGTTTGTAGACCAAAATGATTTCATTATATCATGAGTTAAAAAATTGCATTACAATTTAATAGGAAAGACTTGGTACAAGCTTTATAATTCTCCATGATTCTATGAACAAAAAATCTTCTTTCATGGGTAAGATCAAAATGACATATCATTACATTTTGGGTTAGAATATTCCACTATAGATGTATACACAAGGGGACTGTTACTTCAGTACAAATAGATAAACTGGTAATTATAAGACTATTCTTTAGCTTCTCTTTGATCTTTGGCTTCTCCATCATTAGACTGTTCTTTAGCTTCTCCTTGATCTATAGCTTCTCCATCCTTAAGACTTCTCTCTTTCTTTGGAAAAGTTGCTTCATCTTCCATACTTTCATTCGTCATCACTAGTTTCCTCTTAGTAGGTGTTTTCCTTGGTAGCTGAAAGAACTTAATTACCTCATGCACTCTTTTCTCCTCGGGCTTTAGAGGGGATGGACTAAATTTCAATGGACAAAGCTTAGGCATGCCCTTCATTTTGAGCCCCTTTTTTTTGGATCTTGGAGACTTCTTTTTCTTAGTGGTTGCCATTTTCTTGCCTTTGCCCTTCGTTGTTGCCTGTCCTTTGAAATTTTTAGTTGGGAGAGGGGAATCTGGGTACACCGGTGTAATTGCCCTATCTAAAACTAGTTCAATACACCTCTCTCGTATCCACCACATGTATGACTCAAAGTAGTCTCTGCACTGTAACAAAGCACACAAGTTATTTGAAGTAGCAATAGACTTTCACTATAAAAAGGATAAAGCATAGGAAACTTACATTCACTCCCTCTACATTCACTAAATTTGAATCTATTATCCTCAAATCATTTGAAACCACTCTCCAGCCGCAACTATGTACGCCATTTTGCAATGGGACCTCTTGAGGCAGAAACTTGAAAGGTCTCTGAGGATCAACAATGCTTTCAAAGCTGGTGTCCAAGTGGGTAGTAACAAGTCTAGCAGCACTGCACATATTAATTGACAATACATCTTTGATTGGCCATGGATTCCTAAAAGAGAATTCATAAAAATGACCTCTCTTGCAGGAATGCCAATATAGATCAGGCTCCAGTGTCCTCTGCAAACCAAAACACAAGTGAGAAACAACCTTAAAGACAAATCATCAAGAGATAGAATGTTGAAGAAAGTACCTTTCAATATATGGAAAAAAAATATGATGGTTTGTGACACTATCGAAGTCCTTAAAAAACCTTGCAATATTTGAATCTGATTTTGAAAAAAAATCCACAGAGAAGTGGATCAATAACAAATATACCCTTAGCAATATCAATGCTAAGAGAAGCAGCATATGCCATGTATACAAAGTAAAGAATGAATAAGAGAATGAGTGCAATATAAGGACCCTTGTAAAAATTCATTATAAATAAAGAGAAGCAAAAAACCTTACCTCAAACAACAATAATCTACTGAATCTATTAGTTGAGTATCCTTTTTCTCAAATAGAATCTTATCCTTTGGAGAAATGTTGAGCTAGTTTTCTTTTTCAAGACTAACAGAAACATTCACGACCATTTGGCTGTACACTTTGCCCATCCTCTCGTAGTCCACTTGGCCAAGAGACAAAATCTTTCTCTGCCAGATCATATCCTCATTTTCTATTACCTCTTTCCTTTTCTCCTCCAAGACAACCTCCTACTCACTTGCAACCCTTGTAGGATACAAATGGGTAACCTCTTTAATCTTGGATGTTGGTGGCTCTTTTTTCTTTCTTCTGAGTGGAACATTCAGGATTTCAAATGCCTTTTGATCAGTTGACGTGGAAGAGGCTTCAAAACTTTGTCAAACATATATCTAAGTCTACTAATCATACTAAAGTCTTTATTCATTAATGTAATTCGATGTGCATGGGCAGCTACAACATAAGCATCATTCATAAAATCTATTAAAAAATCCTCTGCTACCTCTTGCAAGCATAGTAGGGTAGACAACTGCCACCTCTTGTTGAGATCATCCACAGAAGCAACAGAGGACAACCTATCAGATATCTCCTTGACCAATCTAAAAAATGCAGCCGAGGTGACTAGTTGACTTTTGAACTTTCTTGATCTCTGCAAAACACATTTGCATGTAAAACCATCTTGACTTTCTCTTTTTCCTCATAGGGGCTTCCTTGGGAACCTGAGAGTGAGGAGAAGCTGAGGACTCAAACTCACCACATCTTCTTGTCTTCTCGCACTGCACTGTGACCGGGGAACTCGTGCATTCACGCTACGTTGGAATCCGCCAATACGAAGCGATAAGGGCAAAGGAGAAACTCAAATTTCCTCTATCACGTTGTATTGGTCAAACCTTTATTGTGAAGCGAGGAGAAGGAGTTCAAGGCTTCCATCTAGTCTCTATTACGGTGTGATGGGAGTCAGTTGTCTTCGTGTTTAGCTTCCTTATCGTGTTGTGTAAGTTTCAATGGTGGCCAGGACAAAGCAAACTACAAGGAAGGTCTTGGTGAAGAAATCTTTTGAAGAAAGTCCTGAGCTAATTGTTGAGGAGACAATTGAAGAAATTGTTGTCTGTGTTACACCAGAGCTGGTAAAGTTTCTTCAGGTGAATCCTCAGAGAATAAGTTAAGCTCTATAGCTCCAATACGACGCGATGCAAGTTGTTACAAAAGTTCTAATTTATGCTATCACGCTATTTCGAACAACTCAACACCTCCATAGCTCTAATACAACACCACAAAAGTTCTAATCCTTAGTTGCAAAAGTATTCTATCGTGTTGTTTCGGACAACTCAACAGCTTTCAACGTGATTAACATCGGACATATGGCACCTCTAACGTCGGATGTACGGCACATCTGTCGATCAGGTACATTAGAATTGTCGGATGAACGGCAGTTGTGACGTAAGGTGTGAAATCGCGTTTGCACCAATTAAGAAGTTCTTATATACTCGCGGGTGCTGATGTCCACATGCCATGTTCTGATTGGCCATTTGATTAGGGTATCTGGAACGTTCCTTGTTCCCCCTCGTACCTATTTTAGGCCACCCAAATTTTTTCACACACTTTTCTTTCCCATTTCCTTGCGCGTCAAACATCTCCGGCAGTGTCTCCATCACCCCCTGCATCACCCACTCCATCACCCCTTGCATCACCCCCTCCGTCTCCTTGTTCATCATTGACACCCCTTGCATCTCCCCCTCCGTCTCCTTATTCATCACTGACACCCCTTCCGTCACCCTTGCATTAACCCCTGCGTCCATACTCTGCCTTCAATCTCCACATCACCCCCTCCATCCATACTCCATCATCCCCTCCGTCAAGGTCATCCCCACCATAGGCACAATTCTATTGTGTTGTATTCCTAACTCGTTATATTCCTAACTCGTCCAACAGCGCGAGAAGATAAATAGAAAGCTTTTGATTTTCTTCCTATTACGTCGTATTCCTGACTTGTCCAGCACTCATTTTCCTACTCTCGCGGAAACGGCGCAATGGTGGGGTTTGGAGATTCCAAAAGGCTTCTAATCGTGCCGTATTCGTAACTCCTCCAACACGAAGCAAGTGCACCACTTCAAAAGGCTTATACCTTGATATTCACGTTGTATAGGTAGGCGATTTAGAGCTATTGAATCTCAAGAAGATGTCTGATACAAAGATGTCACACATGTCTACCTCCACATCTATGAAGAGGAAAAGAGTCCTTGAGCCCACAATGACAAAGGAGTCAGTTGCCTTAGATGTTTCAATAGCATCTCATATGTCTGTGACAATTGAAGGTTCAAGGAAGGATCCAAAGAAGGGAAAGGCTTCAAAGTCTCCTCTGAGGATCCCAGGGCTCTCTTAAATTACAGATGTCATAGCCTCTGAGAAGCTTTTGGATTTTCTCATAGAAAACAATATTGACATTGCTTTCTATCCAACAGCTAGGGAGATTTTTAATCCAAGGTGGACCTTGATCAAGTTCTTAATTTCTAAAATGAATTTATCAATGAAGATTTTGCAGAGTTTGAAGAGTTGGCATATCCTGTTGTTCAGTTGGATTCCAAGGAGTATGTTCACACCCCTATTGGAAGGTCAGGCACACTGAAAAGTCTTTGTTTACCAAGAAATGTGGTTATCATTCTCTTGATAGATTTTATGAACCTAAGTTATGTTTTTTACACCCAAAAAAATGCAAGCTTATGCTTAAGTCTACTACATTTATAGTATTTGCCCTTATGAAATACCCTCTAAGATCTAATGAAAAGCATAAAGAAATCTCAAAATTATCTAGTAACAGCCTTCTTAAAGAGATTGTAGATGAAGTTGATGTTGAGGAGCAACTAGACACCTAGACGTTGCTGAATTCAAAGTAGAGACAGTAATTGAAGAGACCACTATAGAGGTTGATGAGCCATTTGACACTCCTTCAAGCCTTATCATTCCATCTTTGCCTACTTTCCCAATTAAAGACAAGGAGTATATATTATTGTCTGATCTCGAAATTCTTTTCAATTTGAGAGAAGATTATTGCTTGGAAGTTATTGCAAAGGCATCTGTAGGTGCAAAAGGCATAGTGGATGTTGAAAATGAGTCCAAGGAGGAATTACTTAAATTAGATACTCAAATGTTTGATGATAAGTTTATAGATGCATAAAATGCTTTTTTCTTATGTTTAAGCAAGATTAAAGATGCTGAGAGAGACTTACAAGCTGCTGACAAAGAGTTTAACCAATTTAAAGAGAAGCTTAGAATCTCCAATTTCGAAAGGGAGAAGAACTACAAGATATAGGCCTTATACCGACGTTAAAAGCAACGAAAATATAAATAATAAAATTTGCCCACGTTGTAGCAAAAAACGTCGTTATTGGCGACGCCATAGAACAATTGATATTAGCATCGTTATCAGCATCGCTATTTGCGTAATGCAATGCTGATACTGACGCTAATAGTGACGCTAATAACGATGCTCTGCGACGCTAATAACGACGTAAATAACGATGCGTGCAGGTAAATTTACGACACTAATAGCGACGGTAACATGGAAAAAAAATTTGTGACAGGACTGTATGCTTTATTTGGGCCATACAAAATAGTTTCTGCACTGTGTACAATGCTCGTATAAACAAAAACAAAGTATACTGAAATCATAACACTGATACATGAAATAAATACATGATCGCATAATGAAAGCGACTGGTACAATCATGACAAGATATCACTACTACATAGAAAATGTCTACACAGATCAGGTGACCAAAAAAGAAGGGTGTGTGAGTTCCAGGGATCCAAGGGCGAGCTACATATTCTCACCATCTGAAAGCTCATCCCGCTACAAAGGAGCATCGAACGGACTCTGCAAAAAAAGAAACAACTACACATTAGTCCACCATATAATAATGCTTTCTAATTAAACATGGTAACTACGAATAAGAAAGATGAGTGACTTACAGGGCCGCCACATCTATACAATCGGTCAATCAATGCACTGAGACCATGCCTCTCTACATATCGAGTCTCAAGGCCAGTCGGATCGCGATTTTAATGGAGTGCTGCAAAGAAAACAAAATACTGACTATTAGAAACATGATTGTCAGTACAAAGGATATTGCAAAAAATAAGCAAGTAAAAAAAAAAACTTACAAAGTCCTCCAAATATATCTTGTGGCCGTCACTCCCAAGATGATGAACCACTCCGGCCTCTAGTCGTGCCCTCACCCCCTCGCACTACTAACTCCAACATTCTGGAGAATCTGTAGCCTCCTCCCTCAGTTGGTGCCAGTCGTTTGTGTCTAGCCACTCAGGCTTTGCAGCCCCACTCTTGAGTGCCTTGTATGCGTTCAATCGTCTGTGTGACATATATGCACCCATGCAGTCCATCATCCAGCCCGTAGAAAATCTATCTGTTGTGGCTGGAACTGGAAACTCCTCATGTAAGGATGCTACTATGTAATCCTTGCTCCCCTCCGGTATGTTTTTCCAATGATCTAAGACTTTATGCCGAAAAACTTATTGGTACAACTCTCTCATGCGAGCCATCACCCTCCTCCCCTCATCATTCATGATGATGGTTCATGACATATCATTGACAACATAGGCATATCCCTCTGGGATATGCCTAAGATGGGTCCTCTCCCACACCTGCACCCATGCTCCTGGGCATATCCAGGAGACCCTTGTATATCCGGTGTATCGATCGGGGTAGTATCTATCGGAGTAGCACCCATAGGGGTGCCACCTATAGACGGCTCAGCAAAAGCTCGAAGTAACTAAAGTAGACGTCCCCACAAGTGTGACAAATCATGGAGGTGATGCAACTCCAGCAGAACGATGAGACGAAGACACCGCGTCTGTGCCTCCACAGCATCCACTTGAGCCATGCTCCCTGGAACTGCTACAAGAGCGAGGAATTGCACCTGTATCCCATGCCAACCGCGGGCTCACTACCTCTGTATCTTTACAGCATCCCCCTGACCCTGAAGCACTCCCTCCCTCTGGCCCAAGTCTGGATCATCAACCTCATCTGCTCGAAGCTGAAGCATCTGATCGGGCCAAAGTAGATCTAGTAGAGCGGCCTGACGATGTCCGAGACAGCTCCTGGTCCGCCATGTCTCTAAATCTTGCCATTTGATCTGGAGACATGTGCATGAAGATATCCTGCAACTCCTCATTGCTCGTCCCTCGACTCATCCTGAAAAGGTCACCTGCACAGACAAAAAATGATGTTAGCATAATCAATTTAAATCATATAAAGAATGGTAATACAAATCCTAAAAAAATGATCTCACTTAAAATGCATATCTTATGTACCCTTATAAGGGATTAGTCAACGAATTGAGTAAGTGGATGCTCCAAGTATGAAGTATCCTATGGTCCCATGTCAATCTCCTAACACAACTTTGCATACACTAGAAGGTGGATAGACATGTCACCAGAAAAGGATGAGTCCATCTCATTCTCAAAGAATTCTTGGAATCCTGTATTTCCATCATTGTTAGCCGATGTTGGCTCCTCTACATGCTCCAAGCTTTCGATGGCCTCCACCCCTTGCAATATCGACCTCTCTATTTACATATTGTCCTCATCTATGCTCGGAACATCACTTTGATCATATACTCTCGCACTTCAGGGAGCTGAAGGTATAACATACCACCATCGAGGTTGTCGGGGGTTTGGATAGAAGATTACATGTTCACAAACACGTACAAGAGAGATTAAACTATTGTGACATGTACCATGTCCTAATACAATTAACAAACAAATGAGTTCATGCACTTGTTCACAATGGGCCAGCAACACAAAGGTGTCGCGCAAATCCGTCCATTTTTTTTTGGAATCTATTTCAAGAAATCCAGATGGTCCTTGTCAAACTGTTGCTCCAGTTCCTTCAAGTACCAATTTGAACCACTGCACATCGAATAGTATCATGGAGAAGCTATGGTAATCCACCATAACAATACTTTGCAAGTTCCTAAAATACTCCATCTCATCTATAATCGTGTTTGGATCCATTGCTCGTCGTTGGCTCTCCTGCTTGAACCTTGCCATGATACCACAGTCCATTGTGGAGCGCATTTTGTCAATACGCTCCACATGAAAATGCCGTCCGCGTGACCATGCAACACTATATATTTTGTACTGTACATTAATACACTCAAATTAGTATTCGCATATAAAATATAGATATGAAAATCTTAAACACGTCATCACCTTTGGACTACATCCCCTCGAGAATTCCCACTCCTCCATTGAGACCTCTGTCCCTTTACGAGACGCTGCGGTCAAAGCTCCATGCAACCATCGCGTTGACATGAATTCGGCATCTCCTCCATGCCCTCGGGATATCGAATCGATCGATGGCATGTACTATGTTGAAATTTAGATCGCGCTTCCTCTCGATCTTGCCTAGCGATCTGGTACTTGGTAAGCCACATCTCCATAGAGGCATGGTGCAATATACAAAAGCGATTCACCTTCTTCTCCATTGCAGCATCCATTCTTTTTTCTACCCCATTTCCAACCACCACATCTCTGGTCAGTCTATCATCGTCCTTCAGCGACCATAGCATTTTGTTGTCTGGATCCACCGTTGGTAGCCATTGTGAAATATGCACTAGCACCTTAGACACCAACCAACCTTCAGCCATGCTACCTTCTGGCCGAGCTCGTTGTCGCACAAATCCTTTCAGGGTTTTCATGAAGGAAGAACATCCATCGCGTATAGACAGGTCCAGCAATCTCCACTTCATCTATAAGATGCACAAGAAGGTGGATTTGTATCGTCAGCATGCTAGTAGGCAGGTATTTCTCAAAGAGACAGACTGTCTCCACTGCTCCCCGTCTCACGGATTCAATAGAGGATGTCTTAATCTCCTTCTGTGAGATCCATTGCACCAAAGTCGACAACTTGTAAATGGCCCCACATATTTCTGGAGTAAGGTATCCTACGATCGCGATCGGTAGTACAAACTGCCACAAATGAGAAAGCATTATGAACAATGGCTACACTCCAAATAGCAAAATGTGCATGCCAATTACAATCCATTTGTAGTACAAACCTGACATATCTTATGCCAATCATGGGATTTTAGCCTTGATAATTGGTCGTCTTTAGAAAATGCAGACTTGAGAGAATGCATCATACCCATCGGAGTGCGGATAGACTTGACTACTTGCTTCACAATGCGCTCTTCTTTAGTGGACAAAACCCAAGGAGCGCAAGGTAGCTGCACGTAACCATCAACACTCGACTGCGGCCAAAGCGCCTCCATCTTGCCTACCTCCTTCAAATCCATTCGTGCCTCTATAGTGTCTCTCTTTCCTGTGATGTGGTCACATAGCAAGCTGCCCACATTCTTGAAAATATGCATGGGATCCAACAAGTGGTTCATTTGTAAGTGGGTCCAATATGGCAACTCGTAGAAAACTAAGAACCACCGCCTTCCATTTGGATGTGACTCCGCGTGGACCATTTTCAGCTCGTACCAGCTTGCGGCATTCATATGTGTTGGAGGTCGTCCAAGAAATCCTTCCCTCAGTCTTGTAAGATAGCGGCGTGTCCTTGATATACCATCTTTTTCATGGTTCGTGACCTTCAGGAATCTAACTGTGGTCGGCACAATGGACATGCATGATAACCTCAGGTAACCAGACCTGTTCCAACACCTCTATCTAGTGAATACAAACTTGAACGAGATAAATATAGACATTACCAATGAGAACGGAAACCTATTTACCTGAGCACTCTCTGAATCCCGGAAAGTCATGCATCATCAATATGAGAATGGCTCGAATATTGGCGGACCCTCGACCATCGCACTTGCTCATATCTTGCATGGTGACCCCCTCCTCCCACAAAATCTTAAGCTCATCGACTAATGGACGAAGATACACGTCCATATTTTTAACTTTGTAGCAGCTGGGGACGAGTAAGCTAAGGATGAGATGTCCTTTCTTCATAGAGAGCCATGGAGGGATATTGTAGTTGACAAGGACTATAGGCCACACAATGTAAGAAGTTGAGCATAGACCGAATAGGTTCACGCCATCCATTGCAAGACCGAGCCGAAGATTCCTTGGCTCTCGGGCAAAGCCTGGGAAGGTAGAGTCAATGTGGCTCCATGCATGTAAATCCGCTGATAATCGTTGAACTCCCTCTGTGGACCTATTCTGCGCATGCCACGTTGTCAAGCTCGCTATGCCCGACGTACGAAAGTGTCTAAGAACTTTTTGAGGGATGGTTTTCCCTTGCAAGTCCTATCGATACCTGTGAGCACCACACTTTGGACATGTCTCCATAGTCTCGTATTCTCCTCAAAATAGTATGCAATCATTGATACATGCATGGATGCTGTTGTAGTCCATGCCAAGCTTTCGTAAAACATGTTGTGTATCATCACGAGACTCAAGCATGATATTTGCAGGTGATAATATATGATATTTCAATAATCTAAAAAAAATCATAAAACACCTTAAAAAAGCATAAATATTTTTAATAATAGTACTGAAAAAAAATCAACGAAGCATACATACAAGGTACCTGAACAACTCGGTCACACTTGCATCGCTCCACCTGTATTTTACTTGTACACTTAGGAGTGCAAGCCGTGTCTTCAGGCGAGATACTCGGCACCCATCATATAATGGTATGGATGCTTCCTCTCTAAGCAGATCAGAAGTCTCAACATCCATGGGAATCAATGCATTGATCATTGCCTCCATCTCAGGCTCCAAGATTGTAGGTAGGTCTGGAAGGCTGTATGTCTCCTCTGGTATTGACGGTATAAATTGGATATTACCTTCTAAGTGGTGGATTGGCTCATGTACTCCATCCATCGCACGCCCACGAACTCTTCTAATTGGCTGTAAAGGGTGCATTCCTCCTTGGGACGAGACGTCACCTCCCTGGATAGAAAATTTACCAGCCACACCTAATCTTCTTCTATATGGTATTCAATTAGCTTGCGAGTACAATGCATGATTGATATTAACTTTTCTTAGCGTTTGCTGAAAATCTACAATCGCCTGATCAATGATCTCAAATTGAAACTCGTCGAAGCGTCGTATGTGTTCTATAGATAATCAACGTTTTTGTATAATTGCCAACTTGCATTGAGAGCAAGGACATGGGACACGTTAAGATACGCCTCGCAATCTTGAACAACAAGACCTTCATCGTTTTCCATTTTGTCTACGTTATGACAAACAATTTATTTTTGTTATCATTCTTTTTTTCTTTCTTAAATTGTTTGAGAAGGGATTTCTTCTCTTGTAACTCAACAAAAATTAACGTATGTAAAGTCTCCACCCACCCATCCACACAGATTAACATATATATATCGGAGTGTTTCACATCTTGTGGTGTTGCACTGAACCTTGCCACCACTCTCTCTTTGTTTTTTATCCATTCATTATCTCCTCTCCTTCCATCTCTCTCTCTTTTTCTCTTTCTTTATTATGCTGTATGTTTATTCCCTCTCTCTCGTTCCTTCTTCTTTTTTCTCTTCCTCCCCTCTCTCATTTTCTTTAACAATCACGGCTACGATTATGATGAAGTCCACGACCATGACTATGACTATGACTACGACTACGACTATGACCACGACCACGACCACGACCACGACCACGACTACGACCACAACCATGACCATGACTACGACTATGACTATGACCACGACTACGACCACGACCACGACCACGACCACGACCACGACCACGACCACAACCACGACCACGATCACGACCACGACCACGACCACAACCATGACCACAACCACGACCACGGCCACGACTATGACTACGACTATGACTACAATGACCACGACCACGACTATGACTACAATGACCACGACCATGACTATGACCATGACCACTACCACAAACCACGACCACAACCACGACCATGACCACGACCATGATCACAACCACAACTACGACTACGACTATGACTACGACTACGACTATGACTACGACTACGACCACGATAATCTCTATGAGTGCATGAGATTGGGATCTCCACAGATACCAAAGCATGATCTCTAGCTTGATGGTTGCATATATACTACTACTACTCATGGAAGAAACCTTAAAATAGATATTATGCTCAAATATATGCTTGTTAGAGCAGAAATTTATTCCTAAGACTATTCTAAGGATGAAAGAGGGTTAATGATAAAAGAGTATCATTCCTTGAAAGTGATATTATATTATATTTTTTAATTAAAATTGATAGTTGAATATGAGTTTCCTAAGAGATCTTGTGGTGATGAACATAAGGGACAATCTAGAAGTTATGTAAAAAAGAACCTTTACTACCTAGGCTACTCAGCATCTAATGTACTACCAAGACTAGTAACTTTAAATAATGTAAGATAAATAAAGTACAATGATATACTCGGGATGGAATTGTTTATCTTTAGTACTAGTTATTATTGTACTTAACATAACAAGGGTAAGTTATTGTGGATCACATCTTCTTTTGCGAAGCATACGAATGATGCTGTTTTAGTTTTTTGTATTTGTCTTTTTAAGAAGAGATTGATTTTTATGGAATATTCAAAGTTATTTTTGGATTTATGTTATGAAAAATGAATGTTTTTCTAACTGATAGGCTGATTGCCTTCGTTGTATACTTCTACAAAAGTTCTTGTGCCCTCATAGGTGGATATTTGGTTACACACTAAACCTTCCCCAAGGTTAGTGGCTACATCCCTTCACCAAGGGGATAGTTTGAGCGTGGTGGAGGCTAGGACAAGCTCCATGTATGAGAGGTCTCTTGGTAGGAAGGACATTATGCTAGGAGGCGCAAGTGTGCTAGGGTTCTCTAGCCATACATCCCTTAGGTTTGTTGAGGATCGGCCTAACCCCTATGAGCCTAGGATGAGGTTATTGTAAGGTCTTATTTCCTTTTCTCTCTTTCTCTCCCTCTCTCATTTCCTCTCCCTCCCTCACCCTCACCCTCTCTTTCTCTCTTTCCCTATTAGGTTTAATGTTTTTTCTCTCTTTTTCTCTCTCCTCTCTCTCTCTCTCTCATTTCCTTTTTTCTCTTTCTCTCTCTCTTTCATTTCCTCTCCCTCCCTCACCCTCACCCTCTCTTTCTCTCTTTCCCTATTATGTTTAATGATTTTTCTCTCTTTTTCTCTCTCCTCTCCCTCTCTCATTTCCTTTTCTCTCTTCCTCTCCCTCTCTCATTTCCTCTCCCTCCCTCACCCTCACCCTCTCTTTCTCTATTTCCCTATTATGTTTAACATCTTTTCTCTCTTTTTCTCTCTTCTCTCCCTCTCCATTTCCTTTTGCTCTCTTCCTCTCCCTCTCTCATTTCTTCTCCCTCCCTCACCCTGTCCCTCTCTTTCTCTCTTTCCCTATTATGTTTAATGTTTTTTCTCACTTTTCCTCTCCCTCCCCCTCTCTTTCTCTCTCCCTCCCTCTCGCTCTCTCATTTCCCTATTATGTTTAATGTCTCCCTCTCCCTCTCCCTTTCCCTCTCCCTCTCTCATTTCCTCTCCTTTCCCCTCTCTTTCTCTCTCCCTCTTCCTTTCCCATTTCCTCCCTCTCTCATTTCCTCTCCCTCTCCCTCTCTTTCTCATTTCCTCCCTCTCCCTCTCTTTCTCTCTCATTTCCTCTCCCTCTCTCAATACACACGAATTATACAAAAAACAAGTAAAATAGAGAGAGGAAACTCCCTCTCCCTCTCTCATTTTCTCTCCCTCCCCCTCTCCCTCTCCCTCTCTTTCTCTCTCCCTCCCTCTCCCTCTCTCAATACACACGAATTATACCTCATTTCCTCTCCCTCTCTCTCCCATTTCCTCCTTCTCCCTGGATTCCACACCTCGGATGCGCAATAGTATGACATCCACCCCCTCTGATCCTGCGCATCCTCCGGATGGGCCAACTACCCATGATCATTGTCGTCAAGATCCACAAATAGATCAATCTCTTCATTGTGTATTTCCGGTATATCAGCAATATTATCTCTCTCTCTTTCTCTCTCATTTCCTCTCCCTTTCTCAATACACACGAATTATACCAAAAACAAGTAAAAGAGAGAGAGAAAACACAAAAGCAAAGGAAGAATTGACAATGCACTCACCGTAAAGACTCGAAGAAGGGTTTGGCGGCTCCTCTTCGCCCTCCATACACCTCCTCCTCTTCTTCATGAACGGCAGCGGTGGCGATGGTGGCAGCGAGAAGCCTTCTTTCTCTCTTTCTCTCCCTCTCAGCAAGATGATTGCTCTCCCCCTCGCTCTCCCTCTCGCTCTTTCTTTCGTGAATGCGCAAAAAATGATGCGCTCGGGTTTTAGCCCGTGTTTTTTTGCTCTGGGTACCGTCCCTATTTTCGTCGCTATTATAGCGAAGCAAATAGCGATGCCGCAATTTGTCGTTGCTAACACGCGAGCTACAGCCTCATATCCTTGTAGTGAAATCCGAATATGTAAAGGAGCTCAAGGATGTCAAAGAGACATCAATTATCTTATGGAATCCAAGCAAACTTGAGAGTGATGAAAATCAAATCGTAATTCATTCTTTTGTTTTTGTGCAAACCATATACATATTTTCATTTTTTTCATTCTAAGTGGTGCTTTTATAGTTGGAGATTGCAGATGAGGATAATTTCTTGGGAAGAGCCAAAGGATCGAGAGTTGGTGGTAGTTCGCTAAAGGATGTTTCACTTGGGCATTATATATCGACGGTTGATCCGAATATTCTATTAGTTTTGCATAGCACTTGGACTCATAGCCAATTGTCTGTGTTAAAGCACTTACAAGGATTCTTGGATACTCATGTTTACAATACAATGTGCACAAAGTTATGTTTTTGGAAAAGACAACAACCATCCGAATATTTTGTCATGGTCCCAGCTTCTCTACCTCCAGGGCTGGATACTTCCTAGCCTACACATCTTATGTTTTAGCAGCAAAAAAAAACTAATATCAAATCCATAGGTGGATACAAGAGAATAAAGTTTTTATGTTATAGAGGAAAAATGCCTGAGGAGGACGAGGATGTAAAGTCTCTTAAAAGCTAGCCATGTATAAAATAATTTGAAAATAGTATCGGTATTTTAGATTTCATCGCATTTATTGTGTTCTCGATCTTTGAAGTTCTCTTCGAAAAAACCAATTGAATAACTTGTGAAGGGCATTGGTTTTTGTTGCTCCTCCTCCATGTCTGGTGCTCCAAAAGAAACACATACGTGCTTGGTAGTGAGATTTCTCCATACCTTGGCTACTGTAAGTTGCTAGGGGCCCTTGGTCTTCCATAAAATAAGGCCCATGAATAAGAAGAATATGTCGTGACAGCCCAACAAGCAATAATTAATTTAAATCATTAAACCTTGTTTTCAAAGTAGAAAGGTTCAAATTTATGTCTATCTTACCAATTAGAAAGTAATATCATTTTCTCTCCAATCTTCCTTAATTGCTTGAACAAGATTCACAATTGAACGTTTGTACTCTTCTGAATAGTTAGATGTTATCTTTTGTTCCCTGAGAATTTTTAAAAATATGTCAAGGTGTCTCCAAACCTCCATTCATAGGAATGCAATTCGTGGTGTGCTAGCCACATTTGTTGTGATTGCACACAACTCTCTCTAGCACTCCCACAATACATTCATTTGTTTACCATAATGATTTCTTAGAAATCGTCTAGATTTTGCACCCCCCATAGAGACATCTTCTAAGACCTCTCTTGTTTTCGCTGAGGCCATTGGATCCTTTCTCAGGTGAACTTGACCTCCATGAAAACCCATTTTTGACAATAAAGCGTCACATTTATCACTACAGTCATCAGACAAAGATACTAGTTTTATTGAATATGCATAGTCAAGATACAATCTAAGCAACTTATCAATTATTCTAATCTCTACATGTAATTTAAAAATATGAACATTCCTTAGAGAGATTAAGAGAATAGGATCCCACAAGCCATCCACGTTTTTGAACTTGCTCAAATCTGTAGAAATCCGAGTTGAGGCTTTTCTTGTTGACCACAAAGTACTCCATTCTTTGGAACCCAAACTCTCCATGCAATAAATACAAGGATATTTTGCATTGGCCCCATTACTTAATCCAAGCATACATTTGATACTTTTTAAGTCAGCACTCATATGCCATTCAACATTAAAACTACCAACACCATTGACTATCAACATTTCACCTTCACTTTGAGATTTTATAATATCAAGAATACCTATATGAGAGAATAACCATTTCTAGATTTCATGACTTTCAGTTGGTACTCGGGCTGCATTAATCCACCAAAGCTCCATCTCAGATTGTATCTTAAACTGTTGTTCTTGCCCCCTACCAGTTTTGTAATCCAATGCCTTGTTCATGATACAGATGCTGACTATTTCTATCTTTTGTCCCTTTTGAATCTGTGCTTCATCCAATTTTAGTGCGAACTTCAAAATACCACCACATTCTTGGACAATAAATTTATACATATGGACTCTTTTAAGATCAATCCAAATATTATTAAATGTGTTGTATTCAAAAAATGTCTTTGTTTTATGTTTTTCATAGGACATAGATCCTTCTATATGGATATACTCTCCAAAAATATCTAGAATTTAGAGAGAGCACAATAACCTCTACCATACCCATATTGTCACATGTCTCTACTATTTCATTTGGTTTAACTGCTCCTTTTAAATCTTTCAATAACTCTTTCAAAGTTTGGCTTCTCAAGTCCACATTTTCAAGTGATTTAAGAATCCTTATAATGTCCTTCTTTGTCATGGTTTCTTTAATAAGCTCAATCCTCTCATCATTCTCTCGAATATTAATACCTGAAATATTAGAGACACATCTCTTTGCAAGATTTAGTCTCATTTTCTTCACCCGACTACACAAGTCCATTATATTTTTGAGTGGTATTTTTCTCTGTCTAAATCCTATTGGAGTTTCTTTCAAGCACAATAATTTTTCTTGCAATGATCGATTAGAGTTTTCTAGATTATCAACCTTTTTTTTAGCTCAAAAATATTTTTTTTGTGCCAATGTTAATGCTTCCTTCATTTCATGCATTTGTTCTCTAAATGTAAAAGATGTAGAATATAACCTCATGCAATAGCTAAGCATCCTATCACAATCATCTCCAACATACCTTATGAAGTTGTGAATATTGTAAAAAGGAGGATGTTTACATGTAGAAGGGTCTGAAGGATAAATATTTCCATCCATTCATAAGTCTACATGCTTCTTTCCTTGTAATCACAACATGTTAGCTTCATCCTTGTCCAACAATGCTCGATGGTGTACACTCCTCCAAGATGAATAAACAGGATCTAACTAAATAGTAAGTTTATACTTGCGTAGTAGGGCTGCGTTTGTATTGCTAGAAGAGGTACTGGTAAATACTTTGGTAGGGAACCCTAAACGGGGCAACAATATCACAAAGAAAGAAATAGAACCACACGAAAGAGAGGTGCAGAAAATGAACGTCGAGGAATAAACAAGCAGCATATTTTGGTGCAAAAATTCAAAAATATAAAATTTTACAATTTTCAAGAGAATAAGACTGAAAAGGTGACAACGTCCATTAAAGATTGATGATATTTAATACCCGACCTCTTAAAAGAATCATACATTCTCTCATTAATCACGTTCAGGCAGCCAAACTTGGAGGGTTTTTCTCTTCTAAACCTTTCTAATTAGCAACTTAATCATTTTCTTACGAGTGTCATTTTGAAATGCTTTTGGCCCTAATGAAGCACGTCAGCGCATTTGATTAGTTAAACCAATTCACCAATTAACCAAAGGGAGTGGACAATATCATAGACGGATATATACTCAATCTACTACAATGAGAACTATGTTTCCTCATGCAAAGAATGATACTATTGCCAAAGTACTAAGCAAGGATATGGTAAAAAATGCATTGGAAAATTGTAAATTCAGGGACATTATAGATGGTATTGCAAGTGAACATCTTAGGGATGTGAGAAACTTGTTTACTACTACATATACTCAGGGATTATGTGATAAGGTGGGAATGAGTGTTGAGTCATATAGTATGCTCTATCAACAATTGGATACAAGATTTAAGCAAGTCTTAAAAACTAAGCGAGTAATGCCTCTGCCAAAACCATTTCACATGAACAAGGCTTGAAAACAACTAAATGAGAAAGTTTTAGAACTAATTGGTGAGCCATTGCATCTAAAAAACACACACATATTGAAGTATAGTTCCAAAGAAGTTTGTATTAAATGCATCCAAAAACTTTGTATTGGATATATGTAGGGTTTAGATTGCTATGGTCAAGTGGTACAATATGTCTATCGAAGAATATAGAGGCAAACTTGATAAAAGTGAGATTATTAAGGGGGAAAAACTTGAATATGTGAGTATAATACTTATGAATCGAGCATTAGATCCCAACATCGATGATAACCATCCTTTATACTTCAATCTACTGTCAGAGAATGAAATATGGTGGCTTGTAGCATTTGAAGTACCAAAGGAGGACCATGAAGTACTTAAAGTTTTTTTAAACCTCACTAATATACTCAGTGTTATTCAACAGCAAAATAATGGAGAAATTTTACACATCAAGGGGTTTGGGGACTATCAAGTTGAATGGCATCTTGCATGTGATTTAAAAATATTGAAGTGTATATTTAGTTTATCAAATGTAGCGAATGCAAAATTTCCGTGTATATACTGCATCCAAACTAGGAAGAAAGGGAAAGATGGAACGAAAGAATGGCTTGCCAAGGCAGGACAACAAGGTGCTCCAACACGTGATAAAAAAACCATGAAAAATGGAATGCTAGTCTAATTGATCCAAACTGGTGCCATATTTTGGAAATATCACTAACAAGAGTTCACTTTTGCACATTGCATTGTTTGGTTAGAATAATTGAGAAGCTAGTATATCTATATATATACTTTGTATACAAGATGCAGCTTGTGTTAGAAGTTGATGCTACATGCAAGAAGGTAGAACAAGTCCTCTCTGAAGTTGGATTGCACAGCGACCAAGTAGAAATAAAAAAGGACAAGAAAAAATAGAAAAAGAGTGGAAATATGCCTTGTAAACTGTGATTTGGGGAACCCAAGGCTAGGAAGTTTATATCTCCACCTCGAGATGAGGAAGGCAATATACTTGTAAAACAACCAGGAGAAGTATGAAGCATGGAAAACGTTGCACCTTGCTATTCCGAATTGGAGCAATGGGGGATAAACGAGGATTACAAAGGTAGAAGTGTGGATACACCTAGATAGATTAGCAGCTCTCTGACAAAAGTTGAGATTTAGGGATGGTGATGCCAATACATGTAAAGAGACAGTTGCTAAATTTCATAAGTCCATGGTGGAGGTATGGACTACAAATAATATAACACCTTACATGGTCAGTATTGTCACAATTACAAAAAAATATCATCATTTTGAATTAGTTTGTGTTTCTAATCTCTCTTCTTATGCATCATATACTTGAAGCACATGGTTCATACTTTGCAAATCAAGGAAGTTTGGCAGTATGGTCAACTAAAGGCATGGAATGATCTCATTGGCAAGCTCGCTCTGCTTTTCAAAAGGCAACTGATCATGGAGGTGGCATCAATGATTCCAATTCTATGAGGTAATTATTACAATGGTGATATAGGAGATTAGATATACGATACGAGGAAAAAGAAAAGAAGTCCAAAACCTCTCAAGCAGAATTTATAAGTAGGGCAATATATGAAGTGAGAAAATCAAGATATGAAAACAACACAGTTAGACAACACCACGCAGAATGGTTGGCAATCCAAGAGAGAGATGGCAAGAAATGGAGACCTAGATAAAGATAATACTTTTGATGCATTAAGAGTCCACGAGAGAGCATAGGTACCCAGGATATGACAT
Organism: Lygodium microphyllum; assembly: GCF_053477565.2. Lineage (NCBI taxonomy): Eukaryota > Viridiplantae > Streptophyta > Polypodiopsida > Schizaeales > Lygodiaceae > Lygodium > Lygodium microphyllum. Next base: position 81,566,103 of record NC_141149.1, read on the forward strand.
ATCAATACTCCTATCTTTAACATGAGATGTCTTGCAAATTTTGTTCAAAAATTTCGAAGGTTTGTCACTATGTTTTTCAAAGTTGATTTCAAACTATGTTTTTTAATTATGAAAAGTCGATTTCAAAATCCTAAGACAAAGGTATGAAAATTCCAAACCTTGGAACATTCACTGACCTAGACAAAGAGGGGCATGAGGGGGGTGGTAGACGATAGAGAGAGGCAAGGATGGGATGGAGAAATGAAATGAAATGATAATTTTAAAGTTCATTTATACCATCGTAAGTTTAAAAGTTTCGTACTTAAGTCAAGTCTCTCCTTTCATTTTTTCCCATTACTCTTCACTCTACCCTCCACCTTTCTATCCTTCATCATCACAACCATGGCCTCTTCCAAGCTTTATATCAAGAAGGTGCTTGCAAGAGCAAGAGCTCAACACTCTTCTGAATCTAGTGAGCATACTGTGAGTGAAAAAGGTCCCTTGGTGGCCGACAACAGTAGCCCTACTATAGCTAATAATGGTGGCGCTACTGTGTCCAACAATGGTGGCCCTAGTGTGGTCAATAATGATGGTTTTCCATTGTCTAGAAATGGTGGTCCACATGCTCCAGCTGCTCCACCTCCCACTACTGCTCCAGCTGGTAATACACGTCCTCCAACACATATGAAGCGAAGATGGAGACCACCAAGCGTAGATGTGCTACGTGAGATAAGGAAATTCCAGAAGAGTGCCGACTTGATTATTCCTAAGGCACCATTTTCTAGGTTGGTGTGAGAAATACTGCAATATCTATAGTTAGGGAATCATCACAAGTTCTTTTCAAGAAACCATGCAAGAAATGTGGGGTGATGGTCAAGCCAAGCCTTTCTTGCTCTCCAAGAAGTAGCTGAAAGTTACTTGATTGCTCGGGTAAGTTACTCATGAATATATGTGTACATCACGTGGGTTCAAAATAAGGTATTTTTAAAATACCAATTTATACATTTTTTACATACAAAAGGATGTAATATAAAGGGGTTATTTAAAGATTGAATAGAAAAGAGTTATGTTTTATTCAAGAAAAGTTTATAGATAAGGATATTTATAAATAGGCCTTGAACGCACATAATGTAGATGATATATATATAGTAACTTCCTTTAGCTTGATCATTGATCTAATGGGTGATTGTCAACTTTTAGCCATTCATGCCCGACGTATCACTATTAAGCCCATAGATATGGTTCTTGGTTGTAGGATCCACAACAACAAGGATGCATTTAGTCTTAATGTCAACAATATGCTTTGAGAAGCTACCTTGTAATTGGATCTATGTTTTTAGCTCAGGTTTGGTTGTAGATTGTAAGGAGCTTAGTTTTGGTTTATCTTTCCAGTAGACCTTTAAGTATTTGATAGCAGTGACATTCAAAATGGAGCTAAATTTTTCCTAGCTCTAGTTGTACTTGGTGCAATGCACTATCTACCGTGTATTTCATGGTTTCGTAATGTCAAATCTGATATTTGATATTCTATTTTGCCATGATTTGCATTGTGCATATTTTAAAGTTTCTAATTTTGAAAGTAGTTTTCTTGAGGATAAATTCAATGCGCAATCATGTACACATCAGTGATCAGTTGTACATGGGCTGATGCACTATACCTTTTACTATGTTTAGCGGTTTGGCAACACTATATCCGATATATGCGATATTACATTTGACCCATGAATTATTTTTTATGAGTTTTTAAGTTTCCAATATTTCATGTAATTTGGTTGATAACACTTTTAATATGCACTTGCACTTGGTGTGGTGGTGAGTTTTTATGTTATCAATGAAGTATAATCCAGTTAATGTATTTTCAAAAAATAATTGAACTGTCAATTTTATAAATCAAAATTTTATTAAACTTAACCCACATGCTGAGCATCATGAAAACTCATGGATATTTAAAATTTGGCCCCATCAGAAGTCTCTGGGATACCTGTCTAGAGGCTCGCGTCTGGGGATTCAGGGCCCCAGTCTCACCAGTCTTCTTTGCTACAAGTTTAAAGTTTCACCTCATTTTACACATTTCACTTTTGAGTTTTGAGTTTTCACTCCTAATAGACATGGCATGCACCAAGCAAGCGGCCCAAAGACACCCCCTAGAAATCGTATTTCACGGGCCACCTCCCCTAGCTCCACCACCATGTCACAACTCTATAGAAACAGAATTTGTATCCTTTTTCATTAATTTTTCTATATAATGATTTATTAAATTTATTTCCTTTGCACTAATTAGATATAAAGAAAAGTGCATTGGAGCTGGCCACTGATGAGTGGTCACAGGTTATGGTGGACCCACACGGTGGGTTAGAGAAAAGATAGTTCACACTTCCACCTATATGACCCGATTGGGCACCTATGGCTAGAACTCATGCATATCAGGGTTAGACTCGCACACAGAAAGGATTGATGCCTTGAAGTGTGGGCTAGATCCACCAGAACAGACAGTTACAATCAACAAGATGGCATGATCATGAAATGCTTGTATAATGTGCATGTGTGGGCTGAAAGCTTGAAATGCACATTTCTTTGCATAGGAAAGTCACATGAAGATTCGGATACCATTTTTGCGATATACACGGGAAAAGGTTTCATATGATACCCATATTGGGGGGGGTCCCTAAATTCTAGGAGATCCCTAAATTTTAGGAGGTCCCTAAATTTTAGGAGCCTCAAATTAGCCTAAAAATGCTAGTCCTAAAAAATAGGGATGTCATTCTAAAAATAGTAAGTTCTGTACTCTGACTGTGCTTACTAAATTTGGTTGTTTCTATTCTTGACAGTATTCAACCCAAAAAGGAAGGCCATAGAGAAGAGACAAGTGTCAAGACACTTGTCACACAAGTTTCCAAGTGTCCCACCACTTGTCACATCTCATGACATGTGGCTGGACACTTGTCTTGTGCTACTCCACTTTCCCCTTTTGTACTAGCTCTCCCCTCTCCTATAAATAAGAGCTCGTTTTTCTTCATTCAACATCATTTTTCTTTGCTGTAAACTCATGTACAGCACCCACAGATAGCCAGAAACTGGCCCCATCCATCCCCATCATCATCCCCCACTTCTCCATTATCAAATTCCTCCATATTCCCTCTTCTATCACTGTTGTTTTACAAGACAGCAAGCTTGTAAATTCATTACAGCACCTCCTTCTTGAGCTCTTTCTTCCATTTTAGCTACAAGAAGCAAGCTCTATCCATGTACTGTTGATCAACAATGGAGAAAGGCTGAATTCCCCTTTTTCTTCTCTCATACTGTAAAGAAATCAGTTCTTATCATTGCATAATAGATAATGCATGTGTGTTTGTACATCTTTGCATGATCTTGTGAGAGTGAGAATTACTTCTTCTCACTCTCAGGTTGATTGTAACTGAGCTCTTCCCTAAGGGACTTGGGTTGAGCAGAAATACATTCCTTCGGGGGGGGGGGGGGGGGGGGGGGGGTTGCCCATCTTCAACCCTCAATCTTGTCTCCATTACTTTTACATTTTCATGGCTGTAATTTTGTGAGTAATTTTCATTTTCAGCTTTAAATGTTCATTCTCTTTTATATTAAATCTCAAAAACAAGCAAATATCATAATTGTTAAGCATACTACGTTGTTCGGGGCGTTTACACACCACCACCACCACCACCATGCCAGCATTGCAAGCATTGATGGAAGCCAGGTACAGTGGCTCTTTGTGAGATCTGCCATTACTAGAAGACCACACACCTCGTGATACAGGCTGGCTCCATTCCAAAAGCTAGTGCATGAGATTATTGATGACATACTGATTAAGAACATTAGGAGCCACTTCCTAGATGGATCACACTTGCAACAACCCGATTGCTGGATTGCCCAAGCTCTCCTTGCACTACAGAAAGTTGTCGAAGCTTACCTCATGGACTTGTTTGAAGACTCAGTCTATGCAACAGTACATGCAAGGAGAGTTACCATCACTGATAGGGATTTGCGGATAGTGAGGTTCTTTCGATGATGAAAGGATAGTCCTCGCGGAGATCAACAACAATAAGGGTGTACTACCAAAATATATACGGAATCTAGCTTCCAAAGAGATTTTGTAAAGCCTTGGTTGTAATGGATCCCATGTAAAATGTTACGAATATAAATACAATTTTTTATCACATCTTATTTTTGTTTATTCGCTTGTTATTTGTTTTATTTATGTCTTTGAGATATCGTTACATACGTTCAAACGAATACATGTTGCGCATAGAATCGATAAAACACTACTTATTAAATTTAGGGTATGAATCGTGTTGCGTATAAATCTGATAAATAAACATAACATTCAAGTAAAAAACAATAATAAACGATACGTATGACAAACTATATTGCATGAAAATCCAACAAATATTAGTTTTCATTACTTAAAGAGAAGATTATAAATTACATTACATTGGTGATGAGATATCATTTGGCACTAAGTACATCTACTCTCTCTTAGGCTTCTTCGAGCTACACTCCCCATGGTTAGAGCTATTCTTAATCATAGGCAGCAACACATTTTGCCCTAGTAGTTCCTACCTAATGACATTGGGGTCTTGAACACTAGTAACCATGCCATGGTGGAGCCCCAAGAGGAACACCAAGGAAAATGGAATTCTCTTGCAAGAAAATCTATCTTGTAACATCAACAAGCTTGTTTATTAGGTTTTATATGATCACAATGAAGAAAAGAACACCAGGCACAACAAATCTTCATGCAGCATCATGTAGATCTCCCACGGATTTGATAGAATCAACAATATTCTTCAATATCTTCACAAAATCCATCAATATAACAAAGAAAGCAAAGGAATACAGCATCTTTGAATGGAAATCAATCACATAGTATTCATCTTCAATGTCTTAATAGTCTTCTCTCTCAATCTCTCATATACAATCACTCTGTTTTAGTAGATTTGGCTATCTCTGACTCTCTCTCTCTCTCTCTCTCCATCAATAATACATCATATCCTCACTACAATACTCAATAATCACACCCAATAATCCTTCTTAGGTCGTGGATACCCCTCCTAAGAGGTATGTCTGATATGAAGAGTCACCAGAGCCACTATAGTGTCCTTTCATAGCTCACCACTGTCACTTCACTCCAGTCTTCACTTGAGTCTTCAATAGCTACTTCTTTCACTTCTTTTAGCTCTTTTGCACTTGTATTCACCTCTTTACAAGGCTAGAAAACTTTCCCAAGCTACACATACATCCATCAGAACACATACAGAAGCATACAGAATAGTCACAGTACAGTACCAGAACAGCTACAGAATAGTTACAGTACAGAGACAGAAGGTCTACAGAAGATCTACAGAAGGTTACAGAAGGTCATCAAAACCTCATAACTCATACTCAAACCATTCAAAACTCTCAAAAACCACTCAATAAGCTTTCACAAGATCTCAATCTTCATCAATCAATACTCCATCCCTCCTTACAGAAAGACAATCAGAACAAAACAGAAGCTATACAGAAGGTATACAGAACCAATCAGAACCTATCAGAACATCACATAACTTCACATCTCCACTGAAAATCATCATGAACTTCCAAAACATAATCAATATCATCCAAAACACTCTCAAACCACTTCCAAATCAATCAATCATCTCATAAAATCAACCATTCAGCTCTCAAAAACAACAAAAATCAGCCAAAAAACAGGTCATTTCAACACTCAACATATCCCCACACTTAATAAGGAAGCGTCCTCGCGACCCAGGAAAAAGGGAATACAAGTTCATTCAAAATCTCAACTTTGATATTCAATATCTCTTCAAAAACAGTCCATCCAACCACGACCCCAACTTATAACTTGTATCTGATATAAAAATACAACGAAAGGAAAACCCTTTATACATTAACACTTCTTATCAAACTGGAAATCACAACAAACTTGTAAAGGATATAAGAGTTTTCTTCTTCTTCTTCTTCATCATCTCCAACTATCCAACCCGTAACCCCATCACCACAATTCTCCAAAATATAGCTCGCACGAAAGCCAATCCAATAGGCAATCACCACGATCTTATTACATCAATTAACCCACAACACAAACACTACACACAACACAACTATCTGAATGACTCCTCCAAAAAGAGAGATTTTGTCATTAAAAATCATCCACCATACATTGCAAATGTATCAATGAAGATGATCCCTCTTGAAAGATTGGTGATTTCAGAAACGATCCATAGATAAGGATTCATCTACAAATGTCTTGGGAGGATTCTGAAAAAACTGAATGTAGCACATCCTTTCCAACAGGACAAGGTATCTGCTAGGCAAACAAAGGGCATGAAAATACAATATATCCAACTACTGGGAATCAATGCTCACATTGACATTCATACACAACTTTGAAATAGGCTTTGAATCATTATGAGAATGCCTATGCATGTACGCCAGGTACCAAGCAAAATGAGCTGTTAAGTGCACAGAAGGATCCAGAGACTGTGAATACTGCTGAGCAAAATGAATATAGTTCTGGTATGCTTGACTCGCAGCTGTCCATTCTCCTGGAATTATTGGCCAGTTTATATGAGGTCCTGTAAGAGAATCATTCGAGCTCCATCCCCTTCTTCTGGAAATCTGATGTGATCAAATCCGTCATACTCACTAACCAACTGAGGTGGTTGAGATATAGAAGTGGCAGGAGATGGAAGTGGAATAAGGAAAAGTGGATGAAGAGATGGGTAGGCTAAATCATAAAATGAAGAATAATTTAAAGAAGGAGTGGCTGAAAATTTTAGGGAATCACTTAAGAAGGGTGTTAACTGATAAATAGGAAAGGTAGAAGGTACATGAATAGATGGTGAAGGACATAGTGGAGAAGGGGAAAATACTCTATCCTCGATAAAAGAACAGTATGTAAAGATGGAAATTTGACGAAAAGATTGAGGTTGGAAAAGAAGGGGTAAAATGGTTATGGAATTGGTTTGACAGAGGGAAAGATATATATCATAACGGTGAGCCATTTGTTGGTAATACAGTAGGGTAGGAACAGAAGGTCCTAAGATAGATCTTCTCTGATAGGCATAAAAAAAGGTAGAATCAAATGGATTATGTTTGGAAAGATAAGCTAAGAGATCCACCCTCAGTTGATTAGTGCTCTGGGCATAGGTAGGGGCTGTGTTCTGTCTTTGATTCAGGACCACAGAATCAATCATGGTATGCCAGGAATTATCAGGGCAAGTAGCCACTTTGGAGGAGTAACTCTGGAACATGTCATCTATTCGCAACTCCAAATGGTTGACATACAAAACAACTTGTAAAACCACGTCCCCCACATACCAAGCCATATCCACTTCATCTGGAACAAGTCTCCTCGCAGATACATATATGACATCAACATGGTATCGGTCGTGACAGAATCTTCAAACACCATCCTTACCACCTCTGTCAGCAACTCAGGAGACCAAGCCCCACTCCAACCATCCTCTGGAAGAGGTAAATCCATCGTGGAAAGCTTCATGTAGAAGGCCAACTTCTGTAATTGATAGTGGATAAAGAAAGAATGGTCTGGAGGAACATATTCCTGGAACTGCTCAAATGTAGACATAGCAGATCCATCCTAGACTGCAATCTTTCCACTTTATCTTGGAAGAGAGGACACAAGGTAGCATGTCTTTGAAGAGCTGCCAAGTCCTGTTGTGAGAGAGAAGGGATCAAGGGAACATGAGGGCTTGGAGGAACAGACCGTGACTTTGCCAGTTGATCTTGCAACTGTTTGATTTGGGAAGCTTGGGATTCCACTGTGTCATTAGCAATCTGTAAGGCAGAAAGTTTGTCATCTAAAAGAGTTTGGAACTCTTGCGCTTCTTTGGATATCCTCTCCTTCTCCTCTGAAAGGCTAGTAACCTCTGATTGAGCCTCTGTTAACTGAATCTTCAAAGAAGATATCTCATCTCTTTGGGTTGCAACCAATTGGGTTTATTGCTCCATCTGCTTAAACAAATCTACTAGGGTATCCTTAGCAGAGGCTAACTCGGATGTTGCCTTATGCAACTGGTTCTTAGACTGCATCAGTTCTTCATAAAAGGAAGCGTACAGCTGTTGAACATAGGCTGTCTCACTGACAATTCAATGGAACTCTGAATGTCTTTACATAGGAAAGGAATGGCATCTCCCGAGACTAGACTGTTCAGTGAGGGGACTGATATATCCAACGAACCTTCTCGATGTGCTCTGAACAGGTTATTACATGTGAGATAACTAGGGAGATCACTGCCAGAGGTAGCAGGAATGGGCACTGAAGGAAGAACTAAAGGAGCTTTATCCGCTACCCGCTTCAAGCGTTTGCGCTGTATGACCAGGGGAGGAGGAGAATCCAAATCCTCTATATCAATTGGTTCTGACTCATCTGAAGGTGGAGGAGAAGGTACTGGATCAAATGGAGGAGGTGGAGGCACACTCTTCTATAAACCTGAGTAGGTCAAGAAGGCAGACAAGTAGGATCCATAGGTGACATTGGTGACATTGCCCCTGATGACTTTGACGAAATGTTGATCCGTCTTAGTGAGTAGGTAAGTGCTCCAATCAATAGCTACTCCTTTTAACACCATCCTTGAAGCTGTAAAGAGCTCTTTGGACAAGTAATGGGATGGCGTTTTTGCAGGCATAAACCTGACTTGGAGAAACTGACAGACCATCTTCCACACAGGATCACTGATCATGGAAAAGGAAACTCCTGAAGAGTTGATCACCTTCTTAACATCCAGAATTTTCCTTGTCTGCTTTTGTAACAGCTTCAAAATCTCTTCGTTAGAGAAAAGCTGGCGAGTTGTAACAAAGGGTTCACATTTGGAGGGAAGAAACAGAGCCTTCCCTAGGCCTCGAGGTGTCAAAGTCATGGAAGTACCCTGGACCAGTCCCGACTTCTTATTGTAGAAGGCCAAAAACTCGTCACACATCGATGGATCCTCTGGAAGCAATGGAAAGGAGGTAGCCACAAAAGCAGCGAGTCCCACCTTCGTGAGAGGCTCAAAAGTGAGTAGGGAAGAGTAATCCCTACTGACTACTGGGACATACTGGATAGGGGGAGGAGCGTGAGGCGCCATTCAGATGGTTACACACACACCACAAACACAGACAATCAAGGAGAATGCCTGCAAAGCAACATACAAAAACCAAGGATAAGATATCAACCAATATGGTAAAACGTGACTCGACTAACTATCCCTAAGCAAACCACAGCCTAGAAAAAATTTGACATGACCTCTAGACATATGCGACCGAAAGCTTCATGCTATACAACATGCAAACACCCAAATCCCCGTATCAGGCAATAAAAGAAAAAAAACTACACACCGTACCCTTAACCGTATCAAAGAAACTGAACCAAAACATAATTACAACCCACACATATCAAAACCACAACTTTGATAAACAGGTTTTGACCATGGAGACAACTCCGAAGACTTCGCATACCCATCCCACGAAACGAGTTCATTAAAAAGGGAAAAATAAGTGTAGTGAGAGGGGGAAATTAATTTAATGAAATGTTCATTTTAATAAATTATTAAGAAATGGGTGAATTTTTATTAAGTAATAAACCTTATCAAGAAAACGACGGTTCCTTCTTAAAATTTTAATTACCAATTATTAGGTTAAAGCGGTGCATTAATCCGAATCCTGGACTTCGATACCCAAACTGCGTCTCTAAATGCAAATTCATTTATTAAAATTTAAGGTGATGTGGAGCGTTTTTTTGCCAGCGCGTGCTCTTGTGACGGCTGGTTCATTTTAATTAAAAATGTTAAAGTGCCTCTTAAGCGTACTTAGCGTGTGCTAAGTGAATGACTGGTTTATTTTTATTAAAAAATGGTGTGTTTAGCGCGAATGCACGTGCCATGGTGGTGTTTAGGGTTCATTTTAATAATTAAACGTGAATTTTGGGGTAGCGGAAAAAAAATATAAAAGGAAAAATACCTGGTAGTGGGTGTATAAGAATGCAATGAATGCGCTCTCCTCAATCCAAAAGGTATCTGGATTTGTTTTGATATTTTTCAGGTTGTGTTTTGAATGAAAAAGGATTTTTTTTTAATGAAGTTAGGATGTAATGCAGTATTTTTACAGCTTAGAAAATAGTCCACAATAAGTAAAAATATAAATGGAATTTTTAGGAATTTTTCGATAATTAATTTGGAATTTTTTAGCATTTTTAATGAATTCTTTTTTATTTTTGAGTTTTTAAAAAGAATATTTAATTATAAAATGGTCTAAATTTTTTCCCTAAAACTTGCAGTTTAGAAAAATGTGGCAATTTGCTGCAGAAATATTAGGAATTTTTCAAGATTTTTCTGTTTTTTTTTTTTGGAGTTTGAAGTGCTTGTTAATAATTTTTTTACTTTTTCAATGTATTTTATTTAAGGTTTTCGGGTATTTGAAATTAACAATCTGGGAAAATACCCAGAAATAGGTTGCGTGGTAGCTGTGTGTCAGCAACCGGCTAACGATCTCCCGCACCCGCTCACGAACAATCACAAACACACGAACACAACCACGCTGGCGTGTGTCTGCACCTCAAGGGAGAACAGGGGTTGGAGGGTGGTGTCTGCGGGTTTCTGCATGACGGGGGGTGAAGGAGGGGTAAGGTGCTGCGGGTCTGCTAGGGGTGTGAACAGGACTTAAGGAGGGGTTTGCTGGGTGGGGTTTCTGAGGGGTGTGAACAGTGGTTTAGGAAGGGGTACGGTGGGGTGGGTTTGTGTGTGATTGGGGGCTTGGGTAGGGGTAGGGTAGGTTTGTGTGTTTGGGGGGCTTAGAGGGGGGTTAGTGGGTAGTGTGAATGGTGGGGCTTGGGTGGGGGTGGGGGTAGGTTTGAGTGTGTTTGGGGGGTAATGGGGGGAAGGGGGGCTTAGGGGGGTAATGGGGGGGGTTTGCAGGGCACGTGGTTTTAGATATGATCAATGCCCCACCCTCATTAGGTGCTACCAATGATCCATGGTGCTCAAAGTTGTAAGGCCCCCATTATGAGGAGAAGGCAAGTGTGAGCCCGAACATTGGTGGAGTCCTGACTTGTATATCAGATGAGGTCTATGTGACTGGATGGCAAAAAGGTGACCATTGTGGGTCTAATCTTTGGGTTAGATGGAGAGGTTAAGTTGGTAGCAACTCGAGGCACATTGCATTGAGTTGCATGGTAAGGGAGTTAAAAGGCGCCCCGATGGTAAAGGGAATATTCCCTGGAATATTCCCTGGCCGACTAGTGGAGGCTCATATGGTAGGTCGGACCTAACGACCTTCGCGGACTATAAAAGCTAAACCCCTTCGCAGCCATCTCTCACTCATCTTTCACCCAGTCAGAGTTGTTGTTCCAGCTAGCCTTAAGCTCTTCACCTATCTTCTGTCTAGATCGCCATCTAAGCTTCACACAGTGGAAGCGCACAGGTGGACAGAGCCATCTTTGTATCAGTTGTTTGGAGTTAAAGAATTTACTAATTCTCCTCTTATCTATTGTGTACTCTGTATCTCTTTCTCAGATTCTGTTCGCTGCGCCGTGTAATATTTTACACGTGGCAGGGAGGTGAAGGCGGGGTCAACGGGCCACAGGGCAGCATCAGGAGGGCGGAACGGCGCAGGACGCGGCACGAGGCAGGGCAGTCAACGGGCCATAGGGCGGCGTCAGGAGGGCGTCTGGCACGTCAGGCAAAGGCAGCGGGCGCGGGCACAGGCAATGTCGGCGGCGACGAGGCGGCACCCGACGACAGCGACGTAGGGGGCGGCAACAGAACCTGCATGGCGGCGTGGGGCACGTCAGGGGGGCCAACAGGGAGGAGGTAGGGCGTGGGTGTCGTCCGCAGCGCGCTGAGCAGGGCGCCACAAAGGAGGGCGTGGCAGCAGCAAAGGGGGAGGGGGCAGAGGCGCAGGAGAAGAGGGAGGGGAGGGAGGGGAAGGAGAGGAGGATGAGAGGAGCAGAGGAGGAGGACAGGCGGGAGAGGAAGGAGGGAGGAGAGAAGGATGAGAGGGAGAAGAAGGGAGCAGAGGAGGAGGAGGAAATGGAGGAGGAGGGGAGGGGAGGGACACGCAGGAAAGGGAAAGGGATGGAGAGAGGGAGGCAGTTGGGGTGGGGAGGGGTCGGGGAGAGAGAAGGGTAGGGTGGGGGATAGGAAAGGGCATGGGGGGGTGGAAAAGGGTGGGAGGGGTACGCCCATGGGGATGGGGGTGGAAATGGGTGGAGGACGTCCATGGGAGGGGGCCCATGGGGATGGGGGGTAGGCTTGGGGGATGGGCAGGGGCCCATAGGATGGGGGGTGGGGGAAAGGGTGGGGGTGTCCATGGGTTAGGGGATGGGATGGGCGGGGTGTCCATAGGGGTGCCCGAGGGAAAGGGTAGGAGAAAGGGGGTCATGGGGTGGAGTGCCCAAGGGGTAGGGTGCCCGGGGGAAGGGGTAGGGGAATGGGCAGGGGCCCATGAGAGTTGGGGTACCCGTATCTAGGAAGGCATTAGCCACATCCACTTCTTTTACAAGCTCTGGAGCTTTGTTGGACTTTGTTGCTATTGAGGGAGCAATCCTTAAGCCATGTCTTCTTGTCAGCATACTTTTGAACTTTTTTCGGCAACTGGGAGACAACATCAATAATTGTCAGAATGTGAGGTTTGGTTTAAAGGTATCTAGATCTCTGACCAGATCGTATTCCTTAATCGGATCCACTAGCTTCTCTAACCGGTTAGGGAATGGGGCAACACCCATTTTCATTTTCCTTGTTTCTTCCAACAGGGGCATCATGGGGACTTCTTCTGCCACTTGCGGCACTTCCTCCTCTTCTATCTCCTGGACCTCTGGTCCTATCTCTGGAACTGTCTCTGTGACTCTCTGTGGCACTGTAGTGCTCTGTACCGCACTGCCAAGCTCTATTCTGTTCTGTTCTTCTGGTGGAAGACTGAACTTTACTGTTCTGGCAGGAGGATTATTTTCTTTCTGGATAGGTGTTTCCTTCTTCTTTGCACGCGTGATGGCAGCAACTTCCAATTCCACTAAATTGGAGGTAGGCTCTTGGGCCTTGGCTGGACTATCAGTAGCACTGTTTTTCACTGGGGCTAGGCTTGGACAATCTTTTGCAGTGTGGCCTTCTCCTTTGCATTGACTGCATAAGGGCTTGTAATCCACTGACCTTCTGGGATTTGGACAATTTGGTGAAATGTGTCCCTTTTCTCCGCATCTGTAACACTCCACTTCTGATCTCCGACCACCACCAGACTGTCTTCCTCTGTAACTTTGAGAGGGAAATCTTCTGGGTCCGAAATTAGGACCAAACTCTCTAGGCTTGGGTCCAATATCCTGTGTTGTCATTTTAGATTCCAGCAAGTTGAATCTTGCGTCTTCTTCCTTTCTTCTCCTATCATGCATCTCCTTCAGAGAGCAAATATCCTCTGTATGGTTCTTCCGCAAACAGTAGGAACAGAAGGCTCCAGGGATGGTTGGTTTTCGTGTGCATTCAGTGGCTAAATGGCCTGCTTGATGACACTTACCACACCAAGTATTTGACCGCATCACATCTCTTCCTGCTCCTGCAACATTGGATATGCTGGCGGTATTCACTTTCAGCGTCTGTAGCTGCTCTGTAATCACATCCATCAACTCCTTTTTGATATTTGAAACTGAGTTGGATAAATAATCCTTCAAGCTTTCTCCTCCTGAGGTATTGGCAGTAGGGTTTTGAGAAGTCTTTGTAATCACTGCATAAACAGGTTGGGCTGGCGCAGAGGGGTCTGTGTTGTGATTCTGATTCAGAGCTCCTGTTTGAACTGTTGTGGCTGTTGGCTCCAGTTGGTAGGGTTCCACTGTTGCTGCTAATTTGGCATTGGGGAAATTGGTTGGGACCATTATTGTTGTGGTTGAACCATCATTTGAGGCATGGATTGTGGCCACTGTGGATTTGGTGCACTGTACTGTGATACTGGGGGCATCTGTTGGTAGGGATAGGGGACTGTCCCTAGGACTGCATTTGGTGGGTACATCATTCCTGGCATCAGAGGAGGTAGGACTCCTCTTCCTGTATTCATTGCCAATCTAGCTTCCACTTCATCGTACAGTCTTGCACCTTCTGTTGCAGCTTGCAGTGTGGCTGGTCTCTGCAGCTCCACAAACTTACGGACTTCTGGTTGTAATCCTCTGAGAAACACCCCCTTCTGAATGCCATCATCTAGATTATGGTTAGTCCATCTCTTCAGGATGGATTCCATTCATGAGACATAAGCTTCTACTCTTTCTCCAGAGGACTAACTTAGGTTCATAAATTCCTCTCGCATCCGCTCTTTAAAACCTTCACGCCTGAATTTAGTGAGGAAGGCCAACTTCAGGTCGTCCCGTATGCCAAAAATTCCTACTGCTTGTCTCTCATACCACTGAAACGCCGCGCCCTTGAAAGTGGCGGAGAATATTGCTAGCCAATGCTCAAGGATTCTGGCATTGTTAGCCACACATCCTACCATAAACTCTGCTACATGAAGATCGGGGTCTTCATTGTACTCTCCCTTAAAAACTGGCAACGGGACTACATTCGCTGGCCTGTCCTCGTCAATATTTCCAGGACGGATCTGGCTTGGAAGTGGACCTCCAGCAGGAGGAGGAAGGGCTTGATGTGCCATGGGGACTTCTGCAAAGAGTTCTGCAAGGGTGTCAAAGGCGGCTTCTGCTGCGAGCTCGTTCTCAGCTTTGATTTTTGCTTTCTCTCTTCTCACGTACTTCTGGACTCGTTCTAACGCTTGCCTCTTTATTGCGTCATTCATCAGGGGGTTGGCTCCACTATGTTGTTAGTGCTCCACAGAGGGTTAACAAAAGGCTTCAGTCTTTGGAGGACTGTCTTGCCAACATTTCTTCTACTTCTTCCTTTTCAATGTCCCTGAATTCTGCTTTCATGCCACTGCACAGAGGAATGTATTCGGTTCTGAAGGTGTCAAAATGCATACGTCTCAGCATTGTGGTGGTGCCATTATCATAGTAATGCCAGCTTCTGATGGTTTCAACAGTGTATGTTGTGAAAAACACTCTGTCTACCAACTTCCAGTGGGTTGCTAATTGAACAAACAGAAGATTATCAGAACACCAAGCATCCCACGTATCTTGCTGTTGAGCATCCTCGAACAAATTCCAACTCTTTTCCTTCTTGTCTTTGTGAACCTCTACAGACCAAGACTCCTAAAGCTTCTTCACAATCTCCCACTTGATGATGTCTGGAAACTTCTCAATGAATGCCAAATCTTCCATGTATGGTCATTCTCTCTGTTTCTTCTCTTCAGTTTGTTCCCAAACAGTTTGCCACAAAGATGCAAGTTTCTGTTGCTTCAACAAAAAGAGGAAACTGTCCATCACATAGAGCATGCATCATGATGGTGATGTGTTTCCGCCATTGTGGGATGAACTTCTTGTGGAAAGTGGCTTTAATTATGAGAAATTCCAACTCTTCAGTGGAAGAAGGAACTTTACAAACATCCATTGAATTCTCCTCTTCTTGGCAATGCCATTTCCTTCATTTTCAGCCTCTTCTGGTGCTTGTTGATGGCAAGCTTCCCTGGCTGCGCACCAAAAACATGGAGCCCCAAGAGGAACACCAAGGAAAAGGGAATTCTCTTGCAAGAAAATCTATATTGTAACATCAACAAGCTTGTTTATTAGGTTTTATATGATCACAATGAAGAAAAGAACACCAGGCACAACAAATCTTCATGCAGCATCATGTAGATCTCCCACGGATTTGATAGAATCAACCATATTCTTCAATATCTTAACAAAATCCATCAATGTAACAAAGAAAACAAAGGAATCCACCATCTTTGAATGGAAATCAATCACATAGTATTCATCTTCAATGTCTTCATAGTCTTCTCTCTCAATCTCTCACATACAATCACTCTGTTTTAGTAGATTTGGTTATCTCTGACTCTCTCTCTCTCTCTCTCCATCAATAATACATCATATCCTCACTACAATACTCAATAATCACTCCCAATAATCCTTCTTAGGTCGTGGATACCCCTCCTAAGAGGTATGTCTGATATGAAGAGTCACCAGAGCCACTATAGTGTCCTTTCATAGCTTACCACTATCACTTCACTCTAGTCTTCACTTGAGTCTTCAGCAGCTACTTCTTTCACTTCTTTTAGCTCTTTTGCACTTGTATTCACCTCTTTACAAGGCTAGAAAACTTTCCCAAGCTACACATACATCCATCAGAACACATACAAAAGCATACAAAACAGTCACAGTACAGTACCAGAACAACTACAGAACAGTTACAGTACAGAGACAGAAGGTCTACAGAAGATCTACAGAAGGTTACAGAAGGTCATTAAAACCTCATAACTCATACTCAAACCATTCCAAACTCTCAAAAACCACTCAATAAGCTTTCACAAGATCTCAATCTTCATCAATCAATACTCCATCCCTCCTTATAGAAGACAATCAGAACAAAACAGAAGGTATACAGAAGGTATACAGAACCAATCAGAACCTATCAGAACATCACAGAACTTCACATCTCCACTGAAAATCATCATGAACTTCCAAAACATAATCAATATCATCCAAAACACTCTCAAATCACTTCCAAATCAATCAATCATCTCATAAAATCAACCATTCGGCTCTCAAAAACAACAAAAATCAGCCAAAAAACAGGTCATTTCAACACTCAACACATGGGCCACCATGGAAAAAAGTGGCCGATATACTCCTTCAATGCCGAGTCCTAAACCCTTTCTTGGCTACCAAATTGGCCACCTTATCTCTCTAGATGAAAATTCATCTATATAGACAATGTCCTAAAGATATATACTCACTATGCATGGAGTGTACTAAAGATATATACATTGGATTCACACAAAAATTTACTAGTAGAGAAAAAATTTTACCAAGATTGGGCCTCTAGAGCAGCCTTGGCCGGAGGCTCACGTTTGGGGGCTTGAATCAGCTGGGATCGGGCCCCTAGAGTAGGCCTGGCCGGAGGCTTGCATCTGGGGACCTGAATTTGTTAGGATCAGGTCCCCTAGAGCAGCTCTCACTGGAGGTTCGCGTCTAGGGCCTACTCCGATAGCCTGATCTCGAAAAAATTTATTCTCCATGCTTCCGATGCCCTAGCAGCCCTACTAGTAAATTTTTGTGTGAATCCAATAACATTACCTTCTCTGCATTATCTATCTGCTACTATAATGAAGCATCCAAGTCTACTGCTGCAGCTGGGCCACCCTCGTCTCTCTCTTGGGAAGGTACTGCGTAGTCGGGTCGAGGTTCAATAATGCTTTCTTGCAACCGCTCGAACTCCTCATCTGAGATCTCATACTGTGGCACCACATTCTCAATCTGCTCTTGGATGCTCATAATGGCAGAGATGCCATCGACACTCATACCATCATATCGAGCCACCTCATCAACATGTGCTGGGTCATCTTGTATATCAAAATCTATAAAATCATTAGGTGCATCACGCACCATGATACACTATAGTTCTTCTTATCTTAGCTCCAAAATTTCTAGTACATCCTGTCTAAGTAAATATTCCACCCCCTCAATGATGATAGCATGGAGAGAAGCGAGGGATGGTTCTTCACTTGTCGGTGTCTCATCAGGGCAAGGAGGTAGGTGCATAATGGCTAAGCTTTGTGCTACCTCTGCTCTTGGATTGAGTGTGATCTCCTCAAGCTCCCTCTCGAAATACTCTAGATGTGGCCGAGAGGGTCTGTCCATGTCTTCCTCACACTGTCATCTTGCACCTCAATACACAAAACATACATGGCAAATGCTCCATTGCGCTCTATGAGATCCATCGTGGCGTGGTCCTGGGATGAGGTGGGCACTGCTATGGCGTGGAGATACTGTCCCACATGCATGACGACTCGATTTATTACCTTTGCATGGCTTGATCCAACACGTAAAATATATAAGAAATCTATGGGGACCCATCTAAGAGCAGAGTCTGGAATAGAGTAGGTGAGAGGGTTCTCCACATCGTAAAACGATGCCACTATACTAGAGCTAGGGTCTACGGTGGAAAGCGATCTCTCTAGACTTAAGATTGCACAAAACCTAGGGTATATCTAGTCTTCTATGTGTGCCTAGCGTGTGGAGCTAATCCATGTGACGAAGACGGGAGTGGTAGCCATGGCACACAAAGAGAGAAGGAAGGAGAGCACAAGTGTAGGGAAGTAGAGAATGAAAGTGAAAATGAGTTTGGAGTTATAGCTTTTATGTATCTAAGGTTCTAAATAAATGTTATTTTTTAACCCTAAAGTTTCAAATTAAAACACTTACCTTAGTTTCTTTATTTCAATACTTTAGAGTAACCGTGAAAATTACTCATACAGACAAATACTTCATTTTACATTATTATATCCTCAAATATACTTGGATCATTGAGTATATTCAAGTCCAACTACAGAAAATATAAAAAAAAAATTTAAGAAAAGAAATCTAAAAAACCTTCAAAATCCCTTGGATTCAATTTAATATTTAATTTTAAGAAATAAGTAAAAGAGATGAGCTACAATATATCATTATGCAAAGACAATATTGCATAGATTATAGAACTCTAGTCTACAATTTAATTATGATTTTAACCAGCTCGATTGACTAATTATAGTATGTATTATTGCATGATCACAGTAAACAAAGATTATCTAAATTAAAAGTACTCAAAAGTTTTAAAAAAATTTATATTCATTCTTTATTTAAAACAATTACAAGGATTCCACTATCTCAAGGATATCTGGAAAAGCACATTGTTTACATGCCATGGATTGCTCACTCTTCCTCATCTCGAGGTGGATATATAAACATCCTAGCAAACATGGTTTACAAGGGATATTTCCACTCTTTCCCAATTTTTTCTTGTCTTTTTTTTATTTCTACTTGGCCCCCGTGCAATCCAATTTCAAACAGGACTTGTTCTACCTTCTTGCATGCCGCATTAGCTTCTAACACAAACTGCGTCTTGTATGCAAAGCATATATATTGATATACTAGCTTCTCAATTATTCTAACCAAACAATGCAATGTGCAAAAGTGAACCCTTGTTAGTGGTATTTCCAAAATAGGGCACCAATTTGGATCTACTAGAACTAACATTCCATTTCTCATGAATTTTTTATCACGTGTTGGAGCACCTTGTTGTCCTACCTTGGAAAACCGTTCTTTCTTTCCATCTTTCCCTTTCTTCCAAGTTTGTATGTAGTATATGCACGGAAATTTTGCATTTGCTGCATTTGATAAACCAAACATACACGTCAATGTTTTTAAATCACTCGTAAGATGCCATTCAACTTGATAGTCCCCAAACCCCTTGATGTGTAAAATTGCTCTATTATTTTGTTGTTGAATAACATTGGGTATATTAGTGAGGTTAAAAACAACCTTTAAGTACTTCATGGTCCTCCTTTGGTGCTTCAAATGCTGCAAGCCACCATATTTCATTCTTTGATTGTATAGTGAAGTATAAAGAATGGTTTTCATCGATGTTGGGATCCAATGCTCGATTCATAAGTGTTATACTCACACATTCAAGTTTTTGCCCCTTAATAATCTCACCCTCATCAAGTTTGAGGACAAACTTAAGCTTGCCTCTACACTCTTCCATAGACATATTGTAGAACTTGACCATAGCAATCTAAACACTACATATATCCTATACAAAGTTGTTGGATGCATTCAATAAAAATGTAACTTTTTTGGAACCATACTTCAATATGTGTGTATTTTCCAGACGCGTTAACTCACCAATTAATTCTAAAACTTTCTCATTTATTTGCTTTCGAGCTTTGTTCATGTGAAATGGTTTTGGTAGAGGCATTACTCGCTTAGTTTTAAAGACTTTCTTAAATCCTGTATCCAATTGTTGATAGATCATACTATATGACTCAAAACTCATTCCCACCTTGTCACATAATCCCTAAGCATTAGTAGCAATAAACAAGTTTCTCACATCCCTAAGATGTTCACTTGTGAGACCATCTACAATGTCCCTAAATTTACCATATCCTTGCTTAGGACTTTGACAATAGTATCATTCTCTGCATGAGGGAACATATTTCTCATTGTAGTAGATAGAGCACATATTCGTATATGATATTGTCTACTTCCTTTGGTTGATTGGTGAATTGGTTTAACTAATCGGATGTTCCGACGTGCTTTGTTGGTTTTTAAAGTGGGCCCAATCTCTAAAGTTTTTGTGAGCTTCCTCTTTATGTTTCAATTCTCCTTCTCCAAGTCCATAACTTTAGACTCTTAACTCCATATTTTACACGTGTAGCATGCATAGCATCTTCAATGATAGACATTGCTTGTTGTAGACTCTAGTTCTCCCTATCCTTCTTAGCCAATAATCTATCATTTTCTATCAAAGACTACATATTCCCTTGTAATCTTGTCTGCATATTTGTCAAGGCTTGATGAACCCCTGCTAATCCTTATGTGACAAGTCTACATGTGTATCCATATAATCTTTCATTGCCTTCACAAACAAACTTTACAAATGATGTAAGCCCTTCAAATGGTGGTGGCCTTTGAGTGACTGGATCGGGTGGATAAATACACCCATCAATCCAAATGTTCACATTTTTTTTCCTTGCATTTCTTTCTTGTTGCATTCTGTATCTTATTGCATCATCCCTTTCTATAGTTATTTTGAACATTTGTGCATATTCATCCTCCAATTGAAAGTGAATATGTCTCTTTCTCTTGGTACATCTTGTACCTACATCTTGTAAAGAAATATATATACCAATTTTAACTTGAATTAACATTCAAATCACACAATTACACCGCTTTGATTCACTATATTTGTATTCTTTTTTACCAAGTTGAATCTTGTCTCTTTCTCTTGAGTTCAGTTATGATAGATTCTAATCAACCCCTAATCTACCTATAATCTTAGCTTTTAATCTACCTCTAATCAGCATCTAACACCATAATGGAGAATATGGTAATTTTCCATAAGTTTGGGACATGTGGTCAAATCTTTGGATTTGCCATAACTTGAACACTATAGCTCCAAATGGAGCGCTCTATAGCTCAATAGATTCCATTTTTCAAGCGCTTTTCAATGATAGGTCACATCATATGGTTTTAATAAACTTATGGGCAGGTTACCCGGGTGCCATATTTTTAATATTAAAAAAATGAAAATTGTAAGATTCCCAAAGTCACTAACATTGTATTATCTAATCTTATATTCTATTGTATCTAGAAAACTCTCTCTCTCTCTCTCTCTCTCTCTCTCTCAAGAAGAATTGATCAAAGATATTTAAACACATTTATACAGAAGCTTGGCTAGTGGAGAACAATAACATCATCTTATATTCTACCCTAATTTACTCTTTGTCACTCTATCACTTATTTTCTTAGTTCATCTCACACAGTCCTCTCTCTTCCC
The DNA here is from genome assembly GCF_053477565.2 of Lygodium microphyllum. Classification (NCBI taxonomy): domain Eukaryota; kingdom Viridiplantae; phylum Streptophyta; class Polypodiopsida; order Schizaeales; family Lygodiaceae; genus Lygodium; species Lygodium microphyllum. Next base: position 81,587,492 of record NC_141149.1, read on the forward strand.
CCCTTCTCTCTCTTTCCCTCTCTCTCTCTCTCTCTCTCTCTCTCTCTCTCTCTCTGTGAATTGACACTTAAGGATTAAACAACAACTATGAAGAATAATAACATCACACATATTAAAAATATAAAGATATCTCAATTATCACTTGATTGCTTGTAGTATAGAGTGTTGAAGAGGAAGATATATTATAGCATAGTACTAAAGAGGGAGATTGCTTGTAGCAGGGAAGAGAGTGTTGTAGATAGAGATTATTTGATCTCAGCAAGTGTTATCAAAACCACTACTGAGATTGCTTATAGTAGGGTAGAGAGTGTTGTAGATAGTACTAAGTGTTGCTTTAGAAAAATTCATATGCAAGAAACCGTATTCTGGAAGGAAAGAGAAGAGTACACAAAATTTTGGACAAAACTAGAGCTTTAAGAGGGAATGAAAAAATACCCAAAAATAGGCATATACTTGTCCAAAAAACGATAAAATTTTACAAGGAAACTCTCAAGTCAAAAATGTGTATCTAGGTAAAAAATAATCTTAAAATATGATGTGTACGTCATTTTATATCGTTTTTTAACTTCCACCCTTTTAAGAAGGAAAAATGAGAATGATTCTAATATATTTTCATGTTGAAAAGTCATGAGGGCATTAAAGATATTAATGATTGGCTCTGTTTTTAGAGAAAATAGAATTGTATTTTTTTAGTTATGAGGATTTTGAGAAAAAGTGACCTTATCCTATAGTTTGAGAATAAATAATAGGTGAAATCTATTGAGAATACAAATATGAGATTTTCTTAATTGTAGAAGATCTCTTATTATAATATTATTTTGGAATCTCTTTTTAGAGAGAGAGAGAGATGAGAGAACCCCTTAAGGGGTAAAAAAGAGAGTCCATATTTGTCCTAATGAAAATAGCCTTGTAAGGGAGTTTGTCCAAAATACTCCCTTTAAAAATGGAGACATAGTACTCAATGAAAAGCTCTTGAAGAGTATGTTCTAAAAATGAAATCTTCGATGAGTTTGGAGTTCATGTGCAAAAATTATACAGTGTTGCTATTTTTTGAGGGAATATTTTGGCCAAACTCCCTTACAATGTCATTTCTTGACCTCACTATTTTTTCTAATGAACATAGCTTGGTAAAAGGAAATGTTGGGATAATACAATGAAAAGACAAGAATGTTGAAATAATATAGTTGTTTGTATTATAATCTTTATATGAGTTTATATAAAGGTTTGAAAGCTGAAATTTGACTTGCATACAATTTATATAAACACAAAAATACAAGTTTGGTAGCCCAAGATAATAAACATCATCCACTATACTTGTGAAAATCATTTGATTAAAAGGATCTTCCTTCCAAGTCTCCCTCTTCAATGTTGTTTTTCTTACACAAACAAAGCAATAAGAAAAATATAATAGAACATTAAAAGCATAAAAGCTCAAATATTTCAACATGATCTTTAAAAAGTAAATTACAATAGAGCTAAGAGTGTTTTTCTATGCGTTTAAGTACCATACAAACTATGACCTTGCACTTTTGAAACTTTGTACACTCGATACTACAATTCATAAAATTTTAGGATGGTAGTCATATAAATAAAACTCCCATAGAGATTTGAACTTTGTATAGTAATATGCTAAATCTTGCAAAAGTCTATAGAGCTCATAGGAATAGGTCTGTACATCAACAATGAATCAAATTGAATTATCTAAAATATACAATTTTAAAAGAGAGAAAATGATACATACCTTGGATATTTTGACAAAGCTTCTTTTACTTCCTTGTGCATAATATGACTCGAATACTACTTATGTTTTGTTATTATAGCATTGTTTAAAGATGCTTTGCTTTAAAAAAATTAGACAAAGGAGGCCCATGTTTAAAGATGCTTTGCTTTTAAAAAATTAGACAAAGCAAACCTACAAGAAGTAGAAAATTTTCATCATTGTCACTTATACATAATCTCAAATTATGAATATTTAATAATTTTATTTATTATATAGTTTTAAAAACTCTTCAAAAATGACACTTTGAAATTAAGAATTGGGTGGATACGATGAAATATCATCACCTCTTATAGGTGAACTCCACCCACACAAACTCGACAAAATGTCTTTATAGAGAGCCCTATTGAAAACATCATAAAAAAACATACACAAAATTGAAGCCTCCCTTCAAGACTTGAATCTTCCCTTAAGGTGAAGGTGAGAGAGAAACCCCAAATTTAATAAAATGAGAGAAAATAAAGAAGCAATTAAAAAACTT